>NW_024735554.1:3641219-3906050 GCF_018991925.1 Homarus americanus
CATATATCTATATGATTGTATTCATTTTCTATTTATAAAGAAAGGAATATTTCACCATATGGGTCCAAATGAAGCCCTTCTTCTTGATTGATTGGCCAGAGTAGGATAAGGTTGGCAAGGAAAAATGACAGCTGGTGCACCATATTATATACTGTATTATATAATTTACAGCATTATACTCAGGGCTGGATTAACCATTAAGCAAAATAAGCCACGTGCTTAGGGCACCAAAAGAAGGGGCACCACAGGTTATTCTTCTGAAGGTATTATGCCTTGTAGTGACCAGATCATATTTGCGATAAGACCTAATGGGCTAGTGTAAAAACCACCGCATAAATTTGGTTAGAAATATTTATCCCATTTTGTTTATTAACTATGTTTTGTAAGGGTTTAAGCCAAGAAAACCAATGGAAGCGGCTTTATTTATACACATTTAAGAACGTTCCTGAACGTCGAAATTATCTAGGTTCATTCCTAGCCTCTCAGCCCTCACTCAGGCTCTTGCAGTATCAACGAAATGTGACTATTTTAGTGTGGTTTGATGTGGATTGTGAAGTAACAAGTAAGTTACTGAATTTCTCATTAATTAAATTACTTTATATTTACAAAATAAAGTAGATATTTTAACTATATAAATATATTGTGTTACTAAATTAAAACAGTAACTCTAGGCCTAGTTATTTATAATGAATAAGTTAAATCAAAACTGTCTAATTTAAGTGATTTTATAATTATCAAATGTTGAAAAAAAATTAACCTGATTTTTATTTCAATTGTCTTTAACTGTATTTGTTCTAGTTCTAGTATAACATCAGTGATGAGAAAATTCAACTGTTGTTGATTAGAACTGGAACAAATACAGTTAAGACAATTAAGAAATAAAACGACTGTTGTTTCAACATTGATAAAATCAATTAGCTGTTTAACTAACTAACTAAATAATTAATATTAAATACTCATGTTTTCACACATTTGGCTAGTTAAACACTTTCAATTCTACTACAAAGCCAAAAAATACTTGTGGCAAACATGACTTGATGCATATAGTACCTCATAATGCAATCTTGATCCTACCCCAAATGTAAACAACAAGTGTTCCTGCCTGTTATATATATGTATGTTTATATGCTGCATTTATTGATTATATATACATTATATATTATGTTACTTCTTACCAAAGTCAGAAAGTGTTAGGCTTGTGTAAACCACGAAACATGTTAGACGCGTTGTAACGAACAATGAAGAATAAACACACCCAGCTAGACCGACCATGTGACTTGTCATTCTCCATTACATAATAAGATACTACACTGGACGGGGTTGTTGGGTGGGGTTAGGTTAGGTTAGGTTAGGTTAGGTTAGGTTAGGTGGGTTGGGTTAGGTTGGGGTTGGGTTAGGTTAGGATTAGGTTAGGTTGAGTTACGTTAGGTTAGGTTGGGTTAGGTTGGTTAGGTTGGGTTAGGTTAGGTTAGGTTGGGTGAGGTTGGGTTAGGTTAGGTTAGGTTAGGTTGGGTTGGGTTGGGTTAGGTTGGGTGGGTTTTACTATTTTCAATTTTTTCCGTTTTTCGATTTTTTCGATTTTAAAGAATTTTTTAAGATTTTCCGATGGATTAGTAGGGTAGAGGCAGGAGTTTCGGGGTGGGGGGGTGAGGGGAGCAAGGTTGAGTTAGGTTAGGTTGGGTTAGGCTAGGTTAGGTTAGGTTGGGTTAGGATTGGGTGGGTTGGGTTAGGTTAGGTTGAGTTAGGTTGGGTTAGGTTAGGTTAGGTTGGGTTGGGTTGGGTTGAGTTAGAATAGGTTAGGTTAGTTAGGTTAGGTTAGGTTGGGTTAAGTTTTCCTATTTTTCAATTTTTTCCGTTTTTCGATTTTCGATTTTTCCGATTTTTTAAAGATTTTCCAATGGATTAGTGAGGAGTAGGGGCAGGGGGTTCCTGGGGAGGGAAAAGGTTAGGTTAGGTTGGGTTAGGTTAGGTTAGTTTGGGTTACATTAGGTTAGGTTGGGTGAGTTGGGTTACGTTAGGTTGGGTTAGGTTGGGTTGGGTTAGGTTAGGTTTGCTATTTTTCAATTTTTCCGTTTTTCGAATTTTTTGAATTTTTCCGATTTTTAAGATTTTCAATGGATTAGTGAGGTAGAAGGGGGTTCCGGGGTGGGGGAGGAAGCAAGGTTAGGTTAGGTTGGGTTAGGTTAGGTTGGGTTAGGTTAAGTTAGGTTAGGTTAGGTTAGGTTGGGTTAGGTTAGGTTTAGGTTGGGTTAGGTTGGGTTAGGTTAGGTTAGGTTGGAGTTCGTTAGGTTAGGTTGGGTTAGGTTAGGTTAGGTTGGGTTGGGTTAGGTTAGGTTGGGTGAGGTTGGGTTAGGGTTAGGTTAGGTTAGGTTAGGTGGGTTAGGTTAGGTTGGGTTTTGCTATTTTTCAATTTTTTCCGTTTTTTCGTTTTTTCGATTTTTTACCGATTTTTAAAGATTTTTCCATTGGTTGGTGAGTAGGGGCCAGGGTTTCGGGGTGGGGGTAGGGAGGCAAGGTTAGGATTAGGTTGGTTGGGTTAGGCTAGGTTGGGTTAGGTTAGGTTGGGTTGGGTTAGGTTAGGTTAGGTTAGGTTAGGTTGGTTGGGTTAGGTTGGGTTAGGTTGGGTTGGGTTAGAATAGGTTAGGTTAGGTTAGGTTGGATTGGGTTGGGTTAAGTTTTCCTATTTTTCAATTTTTTCCGTTTTTTCGATTTTTTCGATTTTTTCCGATTTTTAAAGATTTTTCAATGGATTAGTGGAGTAGGGGGCAGGGTTCCTGGGAGGAGGGAGAGTTAGGTTAGGTTAGGTTAGGTTAGGTTGGGTTAGGTTAGGTTGGGTTACATTAGGTTAGGTTGGGTGAGGTTGGGTTAGGTTAGGTTGAGGTTAGGTTGGGTTAGGTTAGGTTTTGCTATTTTTCAATTTTCCGTTTTTTCCGTTTTTCGAATTTTTTCCGATTTTAAGATTTTTCCAATGGATTAGTGAGAGTAGGGGCAAGGGGTTCGGGAGGCAAGGTTAGGTTAGGTTAGGTTAGGTTAGGGTTGGGTTAGGTTAGAGTTGGTTAGGTTAGGTTGGGTTGGGTTAGGTTGGGTTAGGTTAGGTTAGGTTGGGTTAGGTTTTGTTGGGTTGGGTTGGGTGAGGTTAGGTTAGGTTGGGTTAGGTTAGGTTGGTTTTTGTTTTTCAATTTTTTCCGTTTTTCGATTTTTTACCGATTTTTGAATTTTCGATGGATTGTTAAGGAGTAGGGCAGGGGTTCGGGGTGGGGGGCAAGGTTAGGTTAGGTTGGGTTAGGTTAGGTTAGGTTAGGTTGGGTTAGGTTAGGTTAGGTTAGGTTAGGTTGGGTTAGGGGGTTCGGGTTAAAAATTCGAAAAATTGAAAAAACGGAAAAATTGAAAAAATATAACCTATAGCTAACAGCTAACCCAACCTAACCTAACTAACCTAACCTAACCAACCCTAACCTCTTCTTCTACCTTCTTGCCTCCCCTCCCCCCACCCCGGAACCACACCTACTCATACCAATCCATCGGAAAAATCTTTAAAAAATCGGAAAAAATTCGAAAAAATCGAAAAAAACGGAAAAAATAGAAAAAATAGCAAAAACCTAACCTAACCCAACCCTAACCCAACCTAACCTAACCTAACCTAACCTAACCCTAACCTTGCCTCCCCTCCCCCCACCCCGGAACCCCTGCCCCTACTGCGTACCAATCCATCGGAAAAATCTTTAAAATCAAAAAATTAAAAAATCGAAAAAACGAAAAAATAAAAAATAGCAAAACCTAACTAACCTACAACCCAACCTAACCTAACTAACCTAACCTAACCTAACCTAACCTAACTAACCTAACCTAACCTAACCTAACCTAACCTAACCTAACCTAACCTTGCCCTTCCCTACCCCTGCACCCCCTGCCCCTACTGCGTACCAATCCATCGGAAAAATCTTTAAAAAATCGGAAAAAATTCGAAAAAATCGAAAAAACAGAAAAATTTGAAAAAAAAATAGCAAAACCTAACCTAACCTAACCCAACCCAACCTAACCTAACCTAACCCAACCTCACCCAGCCTAACCCTAACCTAACCCAACCTAACCCAACCTAACCCTAACCTAACCTAACCTAACCCAACCTAACAACCTAACTAACCTTTATCCCCCTCCCCCCCACCCCGGAACCCCTGCCCCCTACTGCGTACCAATCCATCCGGAAAAATCTTTAAAAAATCGGAAAAAATTCGAAACAAATCGAAAAAACGGAAAAAAATGAAAAATAACCTAACCTAACCTAACCCAACCCAACCTAACCTAACCTAACCTAACCTAACCCTAACCTAACCTAACCTAACCTAACATAACCCTAACCCAACCTAACCTAACCTAACCTAACCTTGCCTCCCCTTCCCCTACCCTGCACCCTGCCCCCTACCGCGTACCAATCCATCCGGAAAAATCTTTTAAAAAATCGGAAAAATTCGAAAAAAATCGAAAAAACGGAAAAATTTGAAAAAATAGCAAAACCTAACCTAACCTAACCCAACCCAACTCCACTAACCTCACCCAGCCCTAACCTAGCCCTGGCAACCTAACCTATTCAACCTAACCTAACCTAGCCAACCTAGCCAACCTAACCTAACCTTGCCTCCCCCTCCCCCCCCACCCCGGAACCCCTGCCCCTACTGCGTACCAATCCATCGGAAAATCTTTAAAAATCGGAAAAATTCGAAACAAATCCGAAAAAAACGGAAAAAAATTGAAAAAATAGCAAAACCTAACCTAACCTAACCCAACCTAACCTAACCTAACCTAACCTAACCCAACCTAACCTAACCTAACCTAACCTAACCTTGCCCTCCCCCTCCCCCCCACCCCGGAACCCCCTGCCCTGCGTACCAATCCATCGGAAAAATCTTTAAAAAATCGAAAAAAATTCGAAAAAATCCGAAAAAACGGAAAAAATTGAAAAAATAGCAAAATAACCTAGCCAACCCATAACCCAACTAACTAACCTAACCTAACCTAACCTTATCCCCTCCCCCCACCCCGGAACCCCCTGCCCCCTACTGCGTACCAATCCATCGGAAAAATCTTTAAAAATCGGAAAAAATTCGAAAAAAATCGAAAAAAACGGAAAAAATAGAAAAAATAGCAAAACAACCTAACCTAACCCAACCCAACCTAACCTAACCTAACCTAACCTAACCTAACTAACCTAACCTAACCTAACCTAACCTAACCCAACCTAACCTAACCTAACCTAACCTTGTCCTTCCTGCGTACCAATCCATCGGAAAAATCTTTAAAAAATCGGAAAAAATTCGAAAAATCGAAAAAACGGAAAAAATTGAAAAAATAGCAAAACCTAACTAACCCAACCCAACCTAACCCCTAACCCAACCTAACCTAACCTAACTAACCTAACCTAACCTTTATCCTCCCCCACCCCGGAACCCCCTGCCCCCTACTGACGTACCAATCCATCGGAAAAAATTCGAAAAAATCGAAAAAAACGGAAAAAATTGAAAAAATAGCAAAACCTAACCTAACCTAACCCAACCCAACCTAACCTAACCTAACCCAACCTCACCCCCCTAACCTAACCTAACCCAACCTAGCCAACCTAACCTAACCTAACCTAACCTAACCCAACCTAACCCCCCTAACTAACCTTGCCTCCCCCTCCCCCCACCCAGACACCCCTGCCCCTACCTGCGTACCAATCCATCGGAAAAATCTTTAAAAATCGGAAAAATTCGAAAAAATCGAAAAAAACGGAAAAATTGAAAAAATAGCAAAACCTAACCTAACCTAACCCAACCTAACCTAACCTAACCCAACCCTAACCTAACCTAACCCTAACCTAACCTTGCTCCCCTCCCCCCACCCCGGAACCCCCTGCCCCCTACTGCGTACCAATCCATCGGAAAAATCTTTAAAAATCGGAAAAAATTCGAAAAAATCGAAAAAAACGGAAAAAATTGAAAAAATAGCAAAACCTAACCTAACCCAACCCAACCCTAACCCAACCTAACCTAACCCTACCTAACCCTAACCATGCCTCCCCCTCCCCCCCACCCCGGAACCCCCCTGCCCCCAACTGCGTACCAATCCATCGGAAAAATCTTTAAAAATCGGAAAAAATTCGAAAAAATCGAAAAAACGGAAAAAATTGAAAAAATAGCAAAACCTAACCTAACCCAACCCAACCTAACCCTACCAACCCTAACCTAACCCTAACCCTAACCTAACCTAACCTCCTCCCCCCACCCCCGGAACCCCTGCCCCCTACTGCGTACCAATCCATCGGAAAAATCTTTAAAAAATCGGAAAAAATTGAAAAAAATCGAAAAAACGGAAAAAAATTAAAAATAGCAAAACCTAACCTAACCCAACCCAACCTAACCTAACCCAACCCTAACCTAACCCTAACTAACCTAACCTAACCTTGCCTCCCCTCCCCCGGAACCCCTGCCCCTACTGCGTACCAATCCATCGGAAAAATCTTTAAAAAATCGGAAAAATTCGAAAAAAATCGAAAAAACGGAAAAAATTGAAAAAATAGCAAAACCTAACCTAACCTAACCCAACCCAACCTAACCCTAACCTAACCCTAACCTAACCTAACCTAACCTAACCTAACCCTAACCATAACCTAACCCAACCTAACCTAACCTAACCTAACCTTGCCTCCTTCCCCACTACCCCTGCCCCTTGCCCCTACTGCGTACCAATCCATCGGAAAAATCTTTAAAAATCGGAAAAAATTCGAAAAAAATCGAAAAAACGGAAAAAATTGAAAAAATAGCAAAACCTAACCTAACCTAACACAACCCAACCTAACCTAACCTAACCTAACCTAACCTAACCTAACCTAACCTAACCTAACCTAACCCAACCTAACCTAACCTAACCCTAACCTAACCTTGCCTCCCCTTCCCCCCACCCCCGGAACCCCTGCCCCCTACTGCGTACCAATCCATCGGAAAAATCTTTAAAAATCGGAAAAAATTCGAAAAAATCGAAAAAACGGAAAAATTTGAAAAAATAGCAAAACCTAACCTAACTAACCCACAACCTAACTAACCTAACCTAACCTAACCCAACCCAACCTAACCCTAACCTAACCTAACCCAACCTCACCCAACCCTCAACCTAAAACCCAACCTAACCTAACCTAACCTAACTAACCCAACCTATAACCTAACCTAACCTGCCCCCTCCCCACCCCGGAACCCCCCTCCCCCCTGCGTACCAATCCATCGGAAAAATCTTTAAAAAATCGGAAAAAATTCGAAACAAATCAAAAAACGGAAAAAATTGAAAAATAGCAAAACCTAACTAACCCAACCTAACCTAACCTAACCTAACCCTAACCTAACCTAACCTAACCCAACCTAACCTAACCCTAACCTAACCTAACCTAACCTTGCCTCCCCTCCCCCACCCCCGGAACCCCCTGCCCCCCTGCGTACCAATCCATCGGAAAAATCTTTAAAAAATCGGAAAAAATTCGAAAAAAATCGAAAAAAATGGAAAAAATTGAAAAAATAGCAAAACCTAACCTAACCTACCTACCCAACCTAACCTAACCTAACCTAACCTAACTAACCTAACCTAACCTAACAACCTAACCTAACCTAACCTAACCTTGCCTCCTCCCTACCCTGCACCCCTGCCCGTACTGCGTACCAATCCATCGGAAAAATCTTTAAAAAAATCGGAAAAAATTCGAAAAAAATCGAAAAAAACGGAAAAATTTGAAAAAATAGCAAAACCCTAACTAATAACCCAACCCAACCTAACCTAACCTAACCCAACCTCACCCAACCTAACCTAACCTACCAACCTAACCCAACCTAACCCTAACTAACCTAACCTAACCCAACCTAACCTAACCTTGCCTCCCCTCCCCCACCCCATAACCCCTGCCCCCTACTGCGTACCAATCCATCGGAAAAATCTTTAAAAATCGGAAAAATTCGAAACAAATCGAAAAAAACGGAAAAAATTGAAAAAATAGCAAAACCTAACCTAACTCTAACCTAACCTAACCCAACCCTAACCCTAACCTAACCTAACCCCTAACCCAACCTAACCCTAACCCAACCTAACCTAACCTAACCCTAACTAACCTTGCCTCCCCTCCCCCCCCTACTGCGTACCAATCCATCGGAAAAATCTTTAAAAATCGGAAAAATTCGAAAAAAATTCGAAAAAACGGAAAAAAATTGAAAAATAGCAAAAACCTAACCTAACCTAACCTAACCCAACCTAACCTAACCCAACCTAACCTAACCTAACCTAACCTAACCTAACCTTGCCTCCCCTACCCCTACCCCCTGCCCCTACTGCGTACCAATCCATCGGAAAAATCTTTAAAAATCGGAAAAAATTCGAAAAAAATCGAAAACGGAAAAAATTGAAAAAATAGCAAAACCTAACCTAACCTAACCCAACCTAATCCTAACCCAACCTAACCTAACCTAACCTAACCTAACCTAACCTAACCTAACCCAACCTAACCTAACTAACCTAACCTAACCTTGCCTCTCCCTCCCCCTACCCTGCCCCTCCCCCTACTGCGTACCAATCCATCAATCTTTAAAAATCGGAAAAATTCGAAAAAAATCGAAAACGGAAAAATTGAAAAAAACCAAAACCTAACCTTACCTAACCCAACCCAACCTAATCTAACCCAACCTAACCTAACCTAACCTAACCTAACCTAACCCAACCTAACCTAACCTAACCTAACCTAACCTTGCCTCCCTCCCCCTACCCCTACCCCCTGCCCCTACTGCGTACCAATCCATCGGAAAAATCTTTAAAAAATCGGAAAAAATTCGAAAAAATCGAATAAAACGGAAAAATTTGAAAAAATAGCAAAACCTAACCTAACCTAACCCAACCCAACCTAACCTAACCTAACCCTAACGCAACCTCACCCAACCCTAACCTAACCTAGCCAACCTAACCCCTAACCTAACCTAACCTAAACCCAACCTAACCCAACCTAACCTAACCTTGCCTCCCCTCCTCCCCCCACCCCGGAACCCCCTGCCCCCAACTGCGTACCAATCCATCGGAAAAATCTTTAAAAATCGGAAAAAAATCGAAAAAAATCGAAAAAACGGAAAAATTGAAAAATAGCCATAACCTAACCTAACCCCAACCTAACCCTAACCTAACCTAACCTAACCTAACCTAACCCCTAACTAACCCTAACCCAACCTAACCTAACCTAACCCTAACCTAACCTAACCTTGCCTCCTCCCCCCCACCCCCAAACCCCTGCCCCTACTGCGTACCAATCCATTGGAAAAATCTTTAAAAAATCGGAAAAATCGAAAAAAATCGAAAAAAACGGAAAAAATTGAAAAAAATAGGAAAACCTACCAACCCTAACCTAACCTAACATAACCCAACCTCACCTAACCTAACCTAACCTAAGCTAACCTAACCCTAACCCAACTAACCTAACCTAACCTAACCTTCCCCCCCCCCCCACCCCAACCAAACATAACCAAACCTACCCTCATTTTCAGAAAATTTCCAAAAATTTTAAAATTTGCGAAAATTTTTGGAAAATTTCTGAAAATTTTGTAAAATTTTTGTAAAATTTTAGTAAAATTTTTGGAAAAATTTGCGAAAATCTGGGGAAATTTTTGGAAAATTTTGGAGAATTAAAATTTGGGAAATTTTCGGAAAATTTGGGAAAATTTTTGGAAAAATTTCGGAAAATTTTGGAAAAAATTTAATATTTGGAAAATTTGTAAAATTTTTGAAATTTTCTGAGAATTTGGAAGAATTTAGGAAATTTCCGGAAAATTTCTGATATTTGGAAAATTTGGGAAAATTTTTCCGAAATTCAGGAAAATTTCGGAAAATTTTCAGAGAATTTTAAGGGAATTTCTGAAAATTTTCTGAAAATTTGAAAATTTTCGGAAAATTTGGAAAAATTTTAGAAAATTTTGAAAAATTCGGAATTTTTGGAAATTTTTTGGAAAATTTTCGGAAATTTTTGGAAAATTTTCTGAAAATTTCCAAACATTTTTGGAAAATTTTGGAAATTTTTTTAAAAATTTTTGAAAAATTTCGGAAAATTTCTGAAAATTTTTGGAAAATTTTGGAAAATTTTCGGAAACTTTGGGAAAAATGTTGGAAAATTTTGGAAAATTTTCGGAAAATTTTGGAAAAATTTCGGAAAATTTTGGAAAATTTTTGGAAAATTTTCGAAAATTCTTGGGAATTTTCTGGAAATTATCGGAAAATTTGGGAAAATTTTTGGAAAAATTCTGGGAAAATTTTTGAAAATTCTTGGGAATTTTCTGGAAATTATCGGAAAATTTGGGAAAATTTTTGGAAAAATTCTGGGAAAATTTTTGAAAATTTTTGAAAATTTTCGAAAAATTTGGGAAAATTTTTGGAAATTTTTCGGAAAATTTGGGAAAATTTTTGGAAAAATTTCGGAAAATTTTGGAAAATTTTCGGAAACTTTTGGAATGTTTTTGGAAATTTTTGGGAAAATTTCTGAAAATTTCTGAAAAATTTGGGAAAATTTTAGGAAATTTTTGGAAAAATTTCGGAAATTTTTGGGGATTTTCTGAAAATTTTTGGAAATTTTGGAAAATTTTTGGAAATTTTCTGAAAATTTCTGGGAAAATTTTGGAAAATTTTGGGAAATTTTCGGAAAATTTGGGAAAATTTTTGGAAGATTTTGGGAAAATTTGGGAAAATTTTGGAAAAATTTCTGAAAATTTTGGTAAATTTTGGAAAATTTTTGGAAAATTTCTGAAAATTTCTGAAAGATTTTGAAAAATTTTAGGAAAATTTTGTAAAATTTTTGGAAAAATTTCGGAAATTTTTGGAAAAATTTCGGAAATTTTTGGAAAAATTTCGGAAATTTTTGGAAAATTTTGTAAAATTTTTGGAAAATTTTGTAAACTTTTTGGAAATTTTCTGAAAATTTCTGGGAAAATTTTGGGAAATTTTCGGAAAATTTGGGAAAATTTTTGGAAAAATTTTGGAAACATTTCTGAAATTTTTGGAAAATTTTGTAAAATCTTTGGAAAATTTTGTAAAATTTTTGAAAATTTTTGAAAATTTGGGAAAATTTTTGGAAAATTTTTGGAAAATTTTGGAAAATTTTCGAAGAATTTTGGAAAAATTTCGGAAATTTTTGGAAAATTTTTGGAAATTTTCTGAAAATTTCTGGGAAAATTTTGTAAATTTTTGGAAATTTTCTGAAAATTTCTTGGAAAATTTTGAAAAATTTTTGGAAAAATTTTGGAAAATTTTGGAAAAATTTCTGAAATTTTTGGAACATTTTGTAAAATTTTTGTAAAATTTTGAAAATTTTTTGGAAATTTTCCGGCACTTTTGGCGAACCGGCCAAAAAAGAATTTTTCGTAAGGTCTGGACATGAATTTTTGTCATTTTTGGCAAACCCGCAAAAAATGAAATTTTCGTAAGGTCCGGACCTGTCGTTCCGGCACTTTTGGCGAACCGGCCAAAAAAGAATTTTTCGTAAGGTCCGGACATGAATTTTTGTCATTTTTGGCAAACACGCAAAAAATGAAATTTTCGTAAGGTCCGGACCTGTCGTTCCGGCACTTTTGGCGAACCGGCCAAAAAAGAATTTTTCGTAAGGTCCGGACATGAATTTTTGTCATTTTTGGCAAACCCACAAAAAATAAAATTTTTGTAATGTCCGGACCTGTCGTTCCGGCACTTTTGGCGAACCGGCTAAAAAAGAATTTTCCGTAAGGTCCGGACATGAATTTTTGTCATTTTTGGCAAACCCGCAAAAAATGAAATTTTCGTATGGTCCGGACCTGTCGTTCCGGCACTTTTGGCGAACCGGCCAAAAAAGAATTTTTCGTAAGGTCCGGACATGAATTTTTGTCATTTTTGGCAAACCCACAAAAAATGAAATTTTTGTAAGATCCGGACCTGTCGTTCCGGCACTTTTGGCGAACCGGCCAAAAAAGAATTTTTCGTAAGGTCCGGACATGAATTTTTGTCATTTTTGGCAAACCCGCAAAAAATGAAGTTTTTGTAAGGTCCGGACCTGTCGTTCCGGCACTTTTGGCGAACCGGCCAAAAAAGAATTTTTCGTAAGGTCCAGACATGAATTTTTGTCATTTTTGGCAAACAAGCTGTTACCTGTTGGGATCTGGGTAGACGTTTAACTATATTCTAAATCCCCAACTCGTAACAAGAAGACTTTGAGGAGGTGACGCAACAACCAGGATATGGAGAAGGGAAACCCGGGAGTGGTAACTAAGACGAGTCATACTTGTGTTTCGTCCCTAGATGGCGTTGCTCGTGGTGCTGGGTAGGTAGATCAGGACAATAGATGGCGTGGTTCGTAGTGCTGGGTAGGTAGATCATGACAATTGGTGGCAGGGTTAGTAACACACCCCCCCTCCAAAGACCTCTGTAGCACGGGCGCGAAGGAGGTGATCACCTGGTGCGTCTGGAGAGTAGCTGCTGCATTTCCACTGGAGCTCGGGATAAGGAGTCCGCAATCAGGTTGTCCACCCCCTTTATGTGCCGGACTTGTAGATTATAGGGCTGGGTGAGGAGAGCCCAGCGGAGGATTCGCTGGTTGGAGGTCTTGTTGGTTTGGATGAACGTGAGTGGGTTATGGTCGGTGAAGACTAGGGTTGTTTGTGGGCAAGACTGGAGGTAACATTCAAACTTCTTTATTGCCAACACAGAGCCAGGGCCTCCTTCTCTATGGTCGAGTAGTTGGTCTGATGTTTTTTCAACTTGGCGGAGTAGTATGCCACAGGGTGAAGGACATCAGTGGTTGGGTCGGGTTGTAGGAGCACAGCCCCACTCCGACACCGCTAGCGTCGATTTGCAGATGGAAGGGCAAGGTGTAGTCAGGGGGGTGGACTACAGGCTTGGAGGCAAGGAAGGCTTTGAGGCGGTGGAAAGACTGGTCGCACCTCTGGTTCCAGATGTAAGGGACCGCAGAACTGGTAAGGTCTGTGAGGGGTCCGGCCACGCTGGAGAAGTTACTGCAGAACCGACGGTAGTAGCCGCACATCCCCAGGAAGCGCATGAGTTCCTTCCTCGTCCTTGGAGTGGGGAAGGACAAGATGGCTTTAACGTTTGCGTCCTTGGGTCTCACCATACCATGCCCAACGATATGTCCCAGGTAAGTCACTGAGGCCCGGCCAAAAGCAGATTTAGCCAGGTTTATGGTGAATCCAGTCTCTTGCAGTCGTGCGAACAGTATCTCCAAACGCACCAGATGTTCGTCCCAGCCGTCCGACACCACCACCAGGTCATCCAGGTAGGCGAACGTCCCACCTAGGTCCTGAATTAGGTAGTTGATGGCCCTCTGGAATGTGGCCAGAGCATTAGAAAAGCCAAACGCCATAACCAAATATTGAAAAAGACCAAATGGAGTTATAAATGCCGAGATTATTTTTGCCCTATCCTTGAGTCCCACTTGATAATATCCTTTCAACAGGTCCACGGGAGATATAAATTTGGCACAGCCTATGCTGTCTATTACATCTTCAATCAAAGGTAAAGGGTAGGAGTTGACAGGTAAGGGAGAGTCGACTGTCTTTATGTTAGGAACCACTAGATCTCCTACCAAGTCATTACCCAATAATAAATGAATGCCGCACACAGGCATTGGGTCTTTCCTAATGGCTATTTGCACTTCCCCAGTAATCAAGGGACATTGGAGGTGCACTTTAGCTAAAGGATAGGAAGAATGGGATGAGAGATCTGAAATTAGAACACTCTCATTAGTAAATGCGGTAGATATATCAGGAATGACGTTAAACAGGAGGATAGATTGTGCTGCGCCCGTATCACGTAGTATACGAATGGGGAAAGAACGAGACCCCTCTATGATTGAAATTTTTCCCTCATAGGTGAATGAAGAGAAGAGATCCTGATGGGGCCTTTCCACATTGGTGGTTGCTATTGGTTTGGATTTGGGATCCAGGGAACTACTTTTAGCAATTCGACACTTTGGGTGTTTACAAGTCTGGATCGTATGGCCTGGGTTTTTACAGTAAGAACAAGTAAACTTGGTTGCATCAGGGGGGGTAGGTGTGGGACCTTTCGACCTACCACTCACGCCCCCAAGGTTATCATCAGAGGAGGACCTAACATGTCGGGAAGTACCACGTTCTCTACTGCCCAGTGACTCCACCAGCAAGGCGTACGCATCAGCCAGCTCAGCCGCACGCCCTAAATTAACCTCTCCACGCTCCTCCACATGCTTCAAGATGTGAAATGGTATCTTGCTCTTCCACTCCTCCAGGACTACCAAATTTAACAAATCCTGAAATGTGGAGGTCTCTGTAGCCTCTAACCACTTCTTAAAAAACCTAAGCTTTTCTTGAGCAAACTCAACAAAGGTGTGTGAAAATGGTTTGGTTAGTTTACGAAACTTCTGCCGGTATCCATCTGGCGTGATAGCATAAGAGGTGAGGATATTCATTTTTACGTTATCATAGTCATCAGTCTGGTCTAAACAGTTATAAACTCTACGAGCCTTACCATATAATTTAGGAACTAACACCGACACCCACTGGTCCTTGGGCCACTCATTCTTCCCGGCTATTTTCTCAAAAGTCCTAAATGACCCGTCCATATCGGATTCATCAAACCCGGGAACAAGGGAAGAAGCAGTAGCAGGGTTAAAAGCAGCTAGTTTCTCTCTTAATGCCACTTCTTTTGATTTAAACTCCGATGTTAAGGTGACTTCTATCTCTCTTACCTGTAGTTCTTTCAGTCTAACCTCCTGCTCCAACTCGAGTTCTTTCATTTTGATTTGGAACTCGAACCTTGCTCGTTCTAGTTCTAAGGCGTCTACTCTTTGTGTTTTTTCTTGAGGGCTAGCCAGACCTGAAGCAACTTCTGAGTGAGGAGGGTGGTGGATAGTGGTTGAAGGTTCTTGGACATGGGCGTTAATCGGTCAACAGCGGATTCTTTTAAAACTTCTTGTTAAACTAACACTTCAATCACATGATTTTTTAACATTTCCTTAGTCAGTTGCTGTGAAAATGGGATATTGTAATAGTTGGCTATTTCTTTCCATTCTTTCTTCAGGATATTAACACGTAATTTAGCTACGGAAGGATTTTCAATAAAATCCTGGAGATCAAAACCTGAGGTGGCCATGTTAAGAAAATAGGATAAATTAACTAATGGTCAAAAGATAAGATAAGTGGATTACCCTAGAAAATATCACGGCAGTGGATAACCAGAAAGTCCCGGAAACTAACCAAGTTATACCTAGGGAAATTACACTTATGATTATTGTTCTTCTGAGAAGATCCTTAGATAAGGATAAGAGACTTGAAAGAGGTAGGGCGTATTACAGCATTAATATAAAGATCCGGATTAACAACCCTGATATACTTGAAAGAGGAAGGGCGTATTACGGCATTAATATAAAGATCCGGATTAACAACCCTGATGTAATGGTCATGATAAGAGCTAACCTGAAAACCTTAAGGATTCATATTACGCTCAAACGTCCACAAAACCTTCCGAGTCCCCCAGTGGAAACGTCCCCCGTTTTCTCTGTTTCCCCCGCCTTTGTCTATGGGAGCAGACGCTGTATGCTGGGACCTGTTGCCAGCCAATCCTTTGTAATCAATTTAATTTTGCTTTCGATAGCTGAGTCAGAGCATTGTTAGTGAAGATAATAGTAGAGAATGAAAATGAGTTCATAGTCTCAATTTCAACGTCAGAGTGTACCGTAAATTAATTCATCGGAATAGGAGTAGCTGGACTCCCTGGCCTAGTTTGAGTGAGGGCGCCGCGGGCATTTTAACCGTTAGTAAGTGCCCGTCCCTTCATCCATACAGGTATGCCATTCCACGCTGTGTTGTAATTTGCCCTTCTTTAAGTGATTTGACCCAATTAATAGTTGATTGTGCAAGTGTTACAGTAACGTAGTTGATATGCTCTGAGTAAAGTCATATTTACGTCTTTAACGTCCCCTGAAACGTGTTGTTGTTGTCACCGGTTAGTAAGTGCCCGTCCCTTCATCCATACAGGTCCCTAACGCAGCCTAGGCCGTGTCTGTAGGGTGGATGTTGTATCCACTATGTCTGGGGAGATGTCCGAGGTCCAGTAGGATCAGTTACCTTCGTGAGACCCGGCCGTCAGACACTTCAGACTACCTATAGCCCCCATAGCTGGCTCGTCTAGCCCTAACGCTCGGTCCACGAGGTGACGCCGGATCACCAAGCCACACACCACTACCAGCCCCCATCATTGGTGGATGAGTGTCTAACTCAGTAGGGCTATATATTTGTGGTGGAATTAACCCACTGGGATCTCCAGAGTTCGTCGGATAGTACTCCATGGTGGCTGGACCCCATGGCTGTTGCTTGAATATCACACATGACGACTGAGTGTTGTAGTGGCAGTTGCCCTAGTATTTATGGTGCTAAATGACTATCATAGTTGTGTTCTTGAGTATGTCCACCCAGTAGGGTTGGAAGTGTTATTGAATATGTCCACCCAGTAATGGTGTGAGTATGTTGAGCCTGAGGGCCTAGTACTAGATTTCGTCTGTTAGTACAAACCAATTCTTTCTCCTAATTTCATATTCATGTTTAAATAAACTTTGTATTTGTATAATTGTGTCTATTATTTACCTACAGTATTTACCGTTATTTCTTCCCTATTGCTTGATACTATCATTACACCTACCCACGAACCTCCTATCGTCACGCTACCAATGGTGATAAATATAAGAGTAAAAGGAATTGTTACTGGCACACAGAGGCCCTCATAAATGGTGGGAGTTCAAGCCCTCATAAATGGTGGCAGCTATGGTGATGTAATGAACATAGTATCGAGTTGGGAGGAATGACTGTGATACTGTAGTTTTAACTGAGTGATAACCATTTCTCTGTACGGGTATTTAATAACCATTCCACTGTAACTAATGAGTATTTCAGATTGCTAATGATTTTGTTCCATATTTTTCCGAGGTACAGCTTTTTGTGGTGGTTTGCAGAGAAAGTGAAATAAGTTCAAAGAAATACCTTGGAGTTAGGTTAGAAAAGTCTTGTTTAAAGTAAAAGGAAACCTGCAACAATAACTTGTAGAGTGTGAATAAGGTTCATTAATATTGGAAGAATTTTGATATATAACAATCTGCCCAAAAATTTTTTCCCGTTGTTAACTCAGTATTACTTACAGACAGTGAATACATGTTTGGGCCGTGGCACTAGTTGTGAAATGTTCCATCGTGGGAGTGCCCAGTGTTTTAATTCTGAGTGCTAACAGAAGCATTGCACTATATACAAAGGTTAAGTGGATGCTAATTCTGCATTTGTAATATTCTTTAGTTATGTGTTAAGTAGGATATATATTCCATTTACTTAATATCTCAGGGCATTTTACAGTTCCTACTATTAATATTCCTATGTATACGCTATAATTTTAAAGTTATTTTAACCAGGTGCTAACGGGTCATTATTTTGTGTAACGTATGTTATGTGAACTCTAATGCCAGTATACTTTCAGAATACAGTATTATATATGTGAGGACCTTATGGTGATACGGTATATGGAAAATGTTATACAAGTGTATGGACCCAGAATTGTGAGTACAGAAATTCGTGAAGTGTTCACGCAGTGTTGCACCATACTGAGTCTGTGAATGGCAAAGTGTCTAAGTGAATTTTTGATGCCATAATATTATCTTTTGGGAGATTAATAATCTGAACAGTAGTTTGAATAGTTGATGCATGGAGTGTTAGTCGTATTGCAGAAAATCAGTACCAGTCCTTGGGTCTTGAGTGAGCACTGTGCATGTATTGTATTTACAGTGGGGTATACCTGTAGTATTGATTTGTTGTAACACAATGGCAGATGCTAACGCAAATAAGGGGACCATGACAGCCAAAGCCGCTGTTGATTTAGCAACAAAAGTCCAAGCACTTCTGGCTAAACTCGCTAAAGCCATGGGTAAAGGAGGAGAAAACCAGTGGTTAGACTGGATCTTTAAGAAACAGTGGGCTTTGTAAGTGAACCTCCTTGGTTGTTGATGGGTAGTGAAGTGCACAATCTGTTGTAGGTAACTTTTGGTAATTGAAGAAGAAAAAAAAAAATGGAGGATGTTTTTTTTGGGGGGTTAAAAGTATTTTGCAGAGGAAGGGTCAATTTGCAGTAAAGACAGAGATTGGAAGATGGATTGGCAGTTATGCAATCATCTGAAGGGTATCTGTTACTAGTATGAGTAAAGATACCAGTGGTGAATTCTCAAGTTCCGGTTGGTAAGTCCTACGTAGGCTGGGTGTTGTTGGTATATAGGTGTAGAGTTCGTGACTTTCAGGGAGTAATCGGGCATAAAAATATGGTGCTATTACTTCTACATGGCAAATGCCATAAGTACAGACAGTTTTTGGGTTTGGTGGTGTTCTCATGAGGACTGTTTCGTTAGCATTGAATTCTTGGGAATACCCGCTCGTTCGGAGTCCCTGGAATGGTGCTGCCTCTCGCGAGTGCGACACAACTCTTTAGATTAAGGGCAACAAATCATTCCTTTGACTTGATGGGGTCCGTTCGTCTATGTCCTAGCTTGAGAAATCTATGTTAAATCTCAGTGTGTCCTGTAAGCATTTGACCAATCGCGTAAAAGAAACTTTCATAACCTATGAACATTGAAATTTGAGTTCTGTAAGGAATTTTGAGTGTGCACTTTATCTACCGATGGGAGGGTGTATTTTGTAACATGTAACACCATTTATTATTATTATTATATGATATGAGGTATCTAACTCAAATCATTATTATTCTATGATGATGTATGTAACACCATTTATTATTATATGATATGATGTATGTAACACCATTCAGTATTATTATGACATGATGTACCTAACCCCATGTGCTATTATTTTTGGTGCTATTTTGTAATATGTATCCCAATATATTTTTTTTATGAAGGTGTGTCACATTCTAGTTGTATGTTAACAGATTTCCATTTCTTTTACCTAATCCTGACCACCGGTAGGGAATTATTTTTCTATTTTTATTGATATAATTGGTGCAAGGTTTTGTATGAGCATTCATACTTTATATTAATGATTTAATGTGTATGTCACTACTTACGTGTTTTCTGAACGTTACCGCATAATAATGAATCTTGGGGAAGGAGGAAGCTTTGTAATGGTCATGATAAGAGCTAACCTGAAAACCTTAAGGATTCATATTACGCTCAAACGTCCACAAAACCTTCCGAGTCCCCCAGTGGAAACGTCCCCCGTTTTCTCTGTTTCCCCCGCCTTTGTCTATGGGAGCAGACGCTGTATGCTGGGACCTGTTGCCATCCATTCCTTTGTAATCAATTTAATTTTGCTTTCGATAGCTGAGTCAGAGCATTGTTAGTGAAGATAATAGTAGAGAATGAAAATGAGTTCATAGTCTCAATTTCAACGTCAGAGGGTACCGTAAATTAATTCATCGGAATAGGAGTAGCTGGACTCCCTGGCCTAGTTTGAGTGAGGGCGCCGCGGGCATTTTAACCGTTAGTAAGTGCCCGTCCCTTCATCCATACAGGTATGCCATTCCACGCTGTGTTGTAATTTGCCCTTCTTTAAGTGATTTGACCCAATTAATAGTTGATTGTGCAAGTGTTACAGTAACGTAGTTGATATGCTCTGAGTAAAGTCATATTTACGTCTTTAACGTCCCCTGAAACGTGATGTTGTTGTCACCGGTTAGTAAGTGCCCGTCCCTTCATCCATACAGGTCCCTAACGCAGCCTAGGCCGTGTCTGTAGGGTGGATGTTGTATCCACTATGTCTGGGGAGATGTCCGAGGTCCAGTAGGATCAGTTACCTTCGTGAGACCCGGCCGTCAGACACTTCAGACTACCTATAGCCCCCATAGCTGGCTCGTCTAGCCCTAACGCTCGGTCCACGAGGTGACGCCGGATCACCAAGCCACACACCACTACCAGCCCCCATCATTGGTGGATGAGTGTCTAACTCAGTAGGGCTATATATTTGTGGTGGAATTAACCCACTGGGATCTCCAGAGTTCGTCGGATAGTACTCCATGGTGGCTGGACCCCATGGCTGTTGCTTGAATATCACACATGACGACTGAGTGTTGTAGTGGCAGTTGCCCTAGTATTTATGGTGCGAAATGACTATCATAGTTGTGTTCTTGAGTATGTCCACCCAGTAGGGTTGGAAGTGTTATTGAATATGTCCACCCAGTAATGGTGTGAGTATGTTGAGCCTGAGGGCCTAGTACTAGATTTCGTCTGTTAGTACAAACCAATTCTTTCTCCTAATTTCATATTCATGTTTAAATAAACTTTGTATTTGTATAATTGTGTCTATTATTTACCTACAGTATTTACCGTTATTTCTTCCCTATTGCTTGATACTATCATTACACCTACCCACGAACCTCCTATCGTCACGCTACCAATGGTGATAAATATAAGAGTAAAAGGAATTGTTACTGGCACACAGAGGCCCTCATAAATGGTGGGAGTTCAAGCCCTCATACTGATAAATGGTATGATTGACCCCGAATGAGATAATGAGAAGAACAATAATGGAGGCTTTATAATTATGGGGTCCTGGTAGAGCGGGGCGTCCCAAGATATCACTTCACCGTAAACTAGTGACTATGGAACAGCCTACTCTGGAGTGAGGGTACGGCATTAAACAGATCCGGATTCTTCCCTACACTCGATAAGACTTACTACACGACTGCCACGTGTAATAACAGGTAAGCCTTATGACACTTGGAACCTAATATCCTACGGCTGTCACTCTTACTGTACGATAATACCAATATATGCACACACATATGAAGGAAACTTTAAACCACCGTAAAGCAATTGTGAACAGAAGTGACTGGGAGGAATAATTAACACTGAGTAACAAGGGAGGAAGGAATATGGTACTTAAGGTCGAGTCCTGTCACGGTCGCCATTTGTTACGAGTTGGGGATTTAGAATATAGTTAAAAGTCTACCCAGATCCCAACAGGTAACAAAAAAAAAACAAAGACAATCGGACTATAAAAGGGTAGACAAAGGATGCGAGTTTTCGTTGTGTATAATAAAGTACCATAAATCCCTAAACAAAATATTCAGCTTATAAATTACCCTTAACCATACTTAACCTAAACATTAACAGTATATACATATTAATACAACATAAACAATTTTGAAGCAAGTGGACGTGGGGGAGGCAATACAAGATTACAAATACTTAAGTGAGGAGCTGAGATGGCTGACGAGTAAGGCTGAGTATTGTAGAAGACGGTAGGTAGTCACTGTGCATAGGTTTAGAGGATAGATGATCCTGTGGTCACTTCCCAGAGCCAAGTGCTCTCTCCTCGAATTGGAGCTCACAAAGAAGACTTGGAGGAAGTGACGCAACAACCAGGATATGGAGAAGGGAAACCCCGGAGTGTTAACTAAGACGAGTCATACTCGTGTCTCGTCCCTAGATGGCGTTGCTCGTGGTGCTGGGTAGGTAGATCAGGACAATAGATGGCGTGGTTCGTAGTGCTGGGTAGAGGGGTTCGTAACACGGTCCTCTCTCCCACTGGCGAGCATGGCGACCCACAAGCTGTCCTTCTCTGAGCGTCCTCACCAACCAGCTCTCTCTACATCACGCTTGTAACCATGCTGCCTTCCCAGCACCAAGCTGCATTGTACATCCAATACAACATGTATATAGAGAGCACATTGTGAGTTTCCTTTCTCCATTCCATCCTGAGTGTGAACCAAACATCTCATACCCTACAATTGGTGACTCCCGGAGATTCGCACTCACACAGGATGGAGAAACTGATCACGCTCCCAGTCTTCCAGCAGCATGGAAGACTGGCTTATCCACACAGAAGCAGCTCTCATCGGCTCTACAACTACTGTCTCTACACCACAGGTTAGACACCCAAGAGCAGCTCTGCTACTCTAAGCAGACACCAGCTCCTCTTCCTGCCCCAAGCACCACGTCCTACCGACCCCAGCACACCCGTCCTGCCTCAGACGCCGACCCCGGCCCAGCAGTAACCCCTGCCGCCCCTGATGCGGCCTCTGTTCCTGAGTGCGGACCCACACACCCCTCTTTTCTCCCTCAGGTACTCCCTGCTAATGTCCTGCACCCTGCTGCTGTCGTGGACCCAGCTGCTGTCACGAGCCCTCATCCGCTTCTGCTGACGCAGCCCCTGCTCCTGACCCAGGCCCACACACCCCAGCAGGCGCATCTGACGACTCTGTACCTGCCGTGAGGGAAGCACAACATTCATCGCCTCCACACACCCTTATTCTCCCTCTCTTCTCCCACAGATAGTGTGTATATAGACAGTTGTATCCAGCGACCGGCTCATCCACGCCATCGCCGTTGTCTCACATGAGGCATGCACCGCCCGTTCTGCCTCACATGTGCTAAGCAACTCTGCAGACAACAAGTCTCCTACACCGCCTGGAGGGAAAGGGAAGTATTGTAGTGGAATTCTCCCCTACAAACGCTGTTTGTCGCTGCCTAGCCGACCCCACCTATTCCCCAGTGTATGCCTCGTGGTCTAGGTCAACCAGCACCGCCATACATCACGGAGCAGGGGTCAACTGCTAAGCCACGCCTACCCCCGCTATTTAAGACCTGACCTCGTGGTGATCTCTCTCTTTCTACCTACAGCCGCAGCCAGCAACACCTCCTCCTCCGCTGCTGCCTGGCGGCCCTCGCTCCTCCGCCTGCCTGGCGGTCCTCTCTCCCGCTGGCGAGCATGGTGACCCACAAGCTGTCCTTCTCTGAGCGTCCTCACCAACCAGCTCTCTCTACATCACGCTTGTAACCATGCTGCCTTCCCAGCACCAAGCTGCATTGTACATCCAATACAACATGTATATAGAGAGCACATTGTGAGTTTCCTTTCTCCAACCCATCCTGAGTGTGAACCAAATATCTTGAACCCCACACTATTTTCGAAATTGAATTTAATGAAAACAAAATCCAGAAACGCTCTGCAAACTCCCTCTATTAATTCATTAATATCCTTGTCTGAGGCTGTGAAATTCCAGGGTGGATGTATAAATTTTACACCAAATCAGAGGATGCTAACTTCTATTTGATAATTTTTGTTCAATTCGTGTTTAATGTTCCCATATTATGTTATAATATTATATGGTTGTAGGGTTTTTGTATGTGCATATTTATAGTTTGTCAAGACATTACAATAGTTATACCTAAAATTCATGCTTTTTTAATGTCCATTAATACCCAACGAAAACGTGAGGAAAATGACGTCATAGAGTTGAGGAATAAACGGCAGCGCTGGGGGGCGGGGGAATAGAAGAGGTGGGGGCTGGATGAGAGGCAGGTTTATTTATTATTTATACCACCATAATTTCAAGCTGCCTTTTTAACTACGTTTTGTCTTACAGTTGTTTCTTTATGGTTACGAATTCATGGAACAGGTGCAGTGTCCTGGGTGCTTATTGCCGCTCAGGTCACAATGATACTTTAAAGGATGGAATATAGTAAGGATAAAAGTGAAATATGCAAGGATCAGGGTGAAGGGCCCTGGTCAGCTAGTTTTACTGAGGACCACGTCACAATTTTGTTGTTATTCCGACAAAGAGATTATGGTAATAGTTATTTATATTCCACCCATCCTTTGTTTAATAAATATTTGTGATAATATGCAATATTATATAATTATATACTTATGTTAAAAAGAGTGGAGTGAAAAAGTTATCAGTATTGTAAAATAGTATTCAGACTTAATCTAGTTCCAATTCTTCCAAGTTCCAGTGTTTGAACACCACGCCACAATATGCAAGCTTCATATATTTTGGAGTGTGCTCAGTTACCGTTAATATTATGTGCTGAACATCATGAGCATTTCAATGATGGTAGCAATTGTAACTATATAATTACATTGTGTTATAAGACAACACATTCCACGACGTGTCATACAGATCATTGTATACCACACAATACATAATTTGTGGCTGTTAAGTTACTTTGTTATGAATTTTCATGCGATATAGTTTAAGACATCATTAAGGACATGGTTTTAAGATAACACTGTAGGTGTGTTAATATATATTAATTGTACTTACAAACAATACTAAAATCCAAACAATACACACATCTTAGTATTTGGTCCAGCCACCCATTGCATTCAGGACTTCATCAAGGCGATTAGGGATGGAGTCGACCAGCTTCAGGCACACCCCTGGTCGTCAACGTATACTCTCCCACACGTCGTCATAAGCTTTGGCTTCTATTGCTGCACAGGTTCGCTGCTCCCCAATATCCCAATCACGTTTCGTCATGGCCCAAATATGTTCAATCGGATTAATATCACATCTTAGTGTTGGCCAGTCGATGACCTCAATTTCTGGAGGTAGGCCTTCACTATGTTGCTGGTATGAATGGGACTGTTGTCATGAACCAGCCTGATAGTGTGGGGGGCTGGAACTGCCATAGGAATTAGCACTTGCTCCAGGATGTCTACATACTGCTCACCAGTGAAACGGCCATTGATCTTGACCAGTTCACCCGACCCATGTGCCCACTTCCACCCCCAAAATGACACTGACACCCTACCACTCACTGTGCGATGTTGAATGTGTTTCTCATGGTAGCGTGTGTTGGGGGGCCGCCAGCACTGCCTCGCTTCGGCTCCCACTGACCTGAACACCGTTTCATCGGTAAATATAATGGTTCTCCAGTATTCTTCTCTATGTGGAAGGTGTTCCAATGCAAAGCTGAGTCGACACTCCTTGTGAGTAGGTGTTAGCCACCCTTTGTGAGTTGGAATATGGCAGTCGATCCCGGCTTCATGAAGTCGGCGTTTCGTCGTCATGTGATGGCAGTTGAGGCCCAGATTTCTTGTATGATCCACTGATGTTCGCATTGGATATGCCGTTGCAGCTGCCACAATCATGACGTCCATCCTTGCCGACGTTACTCGTGGCCTCCCGCTTCGAGGTTTCGTCTCCACTGAACCCTCTTCCTCCCACCAGCGGATCCACCTCCTAATCGTCTTGGTGCTCCTCCCCACTTCGAGAGCAATGTTTGGCACAGTTGCCCCGGCTCTCCACATCCCGATGATTTGGCCTCGCTCAGCAATTACTGCCGACAAATATGCTCGTCCTGCAGGCATATCTGAAATGGCAGAGTAATATTATGTTGTGGTAACTGATGCAGGCTTTTATATACTAGAGTAAATTAATGGTATTAGTAACACCTAGGTTAAGTATTATTACTCTGACATAACGTTTTGGTAAATCTTTTCGGATCAACTGCCCAAGAAACCCTTCCTATTTCATGCATTCATAGTGAACTGCAAGTGGATCCTCCCCCCCACCCCCAAAACCTCCACCACCACCCCTGCGACTGTAGAGTGAACATTCGCCGATAATCATCATCATCATCAAGATTTAGTTTAACCAGACCACTGACACCCATTTGAGTCTCTCCTAGGGCTGGCCAAAGGGATTAGTTAACATATATTTGTGTTTCTATAATTTAGTGTTATATTGTTTGGAGGAGATTACAGTATATTTCAAAAAGGTAAAAACTGAACTTAGGGATAATTTGGGGGTCTCTGCTAAAATATCTTACATTGTAGGGTTAGTGAAGCACATTGTTCGATACCGATTATAAATAGGGATTCAATGAGAATATGTTGGACTGTTATTTGTGTTCGGCAGTTGGAGCATATAGGTGGGGCTCCATTAGGGGAAGACAGGAGTTGGCCACGCATCAATCGCGTATGCCCAATTCTTAGACGATTCAGAATAGTTTCGTGATGTTGAGAGGATTGTTTTGATGATGACCAAGGATAAACTGATGATTTGATGATTTTAGCTTATGACTTGTTGGTTCATTTTCCCAGGACTTTTGCCAATCGTCAAATATTAATTGTTTATAGGTAGTTAGCCTCGCCAATAATCAAAATATATGGTTTTCCACTGCTTTACATATTTCTTTGACAATTTTCAGCTATGACATGTTCATCCCAAATTACATATAACTGTAATAGGTTACATTACGTAAGAGTTCGTTATATAAAAACGTTTTTCTTTATGCTCATTGAGTCGTTCTGAATTCCATTTCTGCTCAAAATACTACATTACCCAACCCAAACTCCCAGGTTGCAACTGGGGGTGTAACATAACCGAGTAAGGTAGCGTGCGGCAAATATGACCACCAAACGCATAGCACATCAAACACCATATTTTTATGGTGAAGTTAACTTAGGGGCTCATATAACAACTGTTATATAATTATAATAGGGTGTCCCACTAATTACAGCAGATAATTGTAGAGGTAAAAGAATATGTGATTCTGAGTATAAAACTTCTATACATACGTATATGGATTTTTCGGTTTACGTTTAGCCGTGAGGTGGATTTTACAAATTACGCAAGGCAACCATAACAATGGCGGAGTGGAGACGGGAGATACCGATAGCGATAGCGAAATATAGGAAAGGGGGAAGAAGGTTTAGTAGTGAAAGAATGTGGGTTAAATGGAACAGACTTTTAGGAGAGAAAGTGTGTGGCCTTCTGCCCACTGCATGGTATTGGGTGGTAGGTTGGGGTGACTGGGGCGATGGGAGGGAGGAAAGGATGTGGAGAAAAGAAGGCGAAAGGAAATGGAGGGCCCATCCCTATTTGGGTGGGGTGCACCTCATCTTTAATTTGTTTGGATTGCCCATTCATTATTTTTTCTGAGTGGGGTTACACTTTTTATTATAGATAGAGGGAAACGGATGGAGAGAGAGACGTGGTGGTTATGATTTTAGGTTGGGGTAGGGGGGTGGCCATGGGTGTTGCTTGTTCTTTTTCCGCATATCTTAATCCAGCTCAAGTTACGTGGGGTTGACCTTTGTTGTAAAGGTTTTAACTCTAAATACAAGGGGAAGGAGCCATGTCGTCAGTTCTGTGAGTGTTCATTACAGTAGTCCAAATCGTCGCCATGGGTAGAATAGGAGGAGGGGGGTAGGGGAATGCAGGGGAAGGTAATGTGATGGGATGGAATGTTTGATTGATGTTAGTCTTGGGGGAGGGATGAAGGGAAGAGGTGGGGGAGGGAGGAGTGGAGTGGGGGGATGGTGGAGGAGGAGTGTGGGGAGAGAATAAGTAGTCGATTAATGTTTATGTGTGGTAACCCACGATGCTCAAATTATGAGGTTTAATAGTTGGGTGGGTAGAGGCGATGGGGGGGGGGGAGGGAGACTAGGCATGGAGTTGGAACTCGTGAACGTATGATGTTGTTTAATGCAAGTTATGGAACATTACAGTATCTTCAAACGAGTTTTCACGCTATTAAGAGGCCTTATTTAATCCACCAATAAGGCTTACAACAGCACACAGTATGGGTGCAATTGGTAAGAAAAATAAAATATAACATGGCAAAATTTTTGCCCTGCGTAATTTTTACAACCCACCTCACGCCTAAAGTAAACCAAAAAATGCTTATGTGTATAGAAGATTTTCAACTCAATATCACATATTCTTTCACCTCTACAAATATCTGCTGTCACCCATGGGACACCCTGCAATAGTATAAGGACGACATGGGCTATGCTGACAAATTAATGTGACGTACCTTTTGGTGACGACGATGGTAGGAATGAGACCTCGGCATGTTTCAGTGTTCGACATCACCTCCTTCCCCTGGTGTGGGTGGCGCCAACCTTGGTAACAACTTGTGTATTCTCCGTGTCTACCATTACTGGTAAGTCACGGAGAATTAATTACTGGTGTGCCCATCAGTCGCACCGTCGTAGCCATGAACGGCAGATATGGTCGTTGTAGTGCTTTTATTTACCTGTTACACATCTCTCATCATGCTTAATAATATTAACTATCTTCATGACATTCTTATTGTTATCAGTGATTGTAGAATTCATAATGTTATGCTCCACCTACACACAGCCTGTTACTAGACTAACCCCCACCTCCTCTATCCCCCCCCCACACACACACACACTACAGTGGGCGACATCTGTTGGCCGGCCATAGCATTTCCCCCAGCTGTTTCGAAACTTCAGACTCAAGGCAATTCGAACCCTCACTGTGGCTGGGTAGTAGACATGACTTTGGTGCACGATAGTACATATATCCAGTTTTGAGTATCCGCAGCTTCCAAATTTCTAGCCCAGTACAGAGGAATGTTTGCTGGACCATGTCTATCATGTAGTTTACTTCGTTAAAGTTTACCAGGAGTAAATTATGTCTGATAATCTCAATTTGTTACTTTCATGAATTAAAAGATATCAGTAGGGTTCATAAAATAAAGGAACTCCTTTTCAATTTTAATAAAAAAAGAAAACATGAAGTATTAACAATCCAAAATATATACACTAATGTTTGATGATATTTGGTGATGCAGTACTAATGTTTGGTGATACGGTACTAATGTTTGGTGATGCAGTACTAATTGGTGATACGGTACTAATGTTTGGTGATACTGATATTTTGAGATGTGTGTGTGTGTGGTGATACTAAGTGATTGTTATCCGGTAACAAGAAGACTATTGTTTACAGTCCAGGAACAAGATATGGCAACAGGACAGCAAAATCAATACAGGGTACTAAATAATTTTACCACAGAAATTTCAAATGCACCATATATTCTGCACTAATGTTAGCAAACTCCCTATGTTCATTTCACCCACTGTCTTTACTATGGCAGTTGTTCCCTTTCTTCATCATAATCTCCTATAACAAATGACTGTTCTCTGGGATATTATTCTAAGAGTCATTCTTTTTTAACACCTGTCTGGTAAATTCAGATGGAAGCTAAACCTTTTTAAAGCTATTTTACTTCACACTAACAATACACAACTAATACACTTATTAAAACTTTCCACATACTTTGTTCATTATTTGCACTGCAGATCCACCAAAATTTATAACCAATATCTCATGATGAAGTGTTAAAGTCTTTCTATAACTGTAGTCTGTTCATTCGAAGCTTACAACTGAGGCCAAGGGTCAGTTTGTAGCAAGGCACCTAAAGAATTACTACAGTTCTTAAGTATTTAATATATCATTTATATTATGGGATTTTAAGGGGTTGTTAATCTTTCTATGTTAATCTTTGACAATTTCTCCACTTGGAGAGAAAAAAAATTAATTAACACATGAAATGGTTGGGTAACATAAATATCTTGGTGAGGAGAGTAATTTACATCCCAGAAAGTCATTCATCGTGTTCACGTTCTCTTTACTGGGTATATTTTTATTACCAATATATTTCACATGCTAATTTTTGCTTCCCCAAGTGCGGAAATTATGGGAGATCAACATAGAACGGTTATCATCCCTTAAAATATAATATAAATACGATATATTAAATACTACAGAATTGTAGTGATTCTTCAAGTGTCCGTCAGCCAACCAATCAGCTGCCTTGCTACAAATTGACCCTAGGCCTGTGCAAGCTTCGAGTGAACAGACTATAATCTACTCCAGTTCTCTTTGCTATAACCCACAGAATGCTGGCAATGTGTATCACAACCTACAAGTCTTTACTCTAACATACTGAGCAATGTCACTTGTCACAACTTTCAAGTTTAAATTTTCACTTAAAATGTCAGTCTTACAATCATAAGGGTCTGTACCCCAACATACAAGGTATAGTACTGTTATCTTATAAGACTCTACTCCAACATAGTGAGTAATGTCACTGTGTAAAAATTTAAAAGCTTTAGTCAATTCTAACAGAGTAATGTCAAAACCATTAGAGGTCTAGTCTTTACTGTAACTTACTTATTGAGTAACTATTATCACAACAATACAAAAAATGTCAACTGTTTAATATGTCAAAGACAACATTCCTCTCACTAAAAATGTGACTAGTCTATCAATCAAAATATAACAATAAATAAATATTTACAGGATGTACAGGTGCTCATTCATTGTACAGTACAGTATACAGTTTCTCAGTTAGATTATAATACAATATTGTTAACATACTTTAAATACTTTATTGAACATACAGTGGGGTATGCTATAACGAATCTAATTGGTTCTAGAACCTCGTTCGTTATAGCATTCGTTCGTTATAGGATTAATCCGTTCCAGGCCCCCAAATACAACCACTTAACACTGAAAAATTTTTGTGGAAATTGTTAAAAATACGGTACTTTATCTTACCTTAGTGTTGTTCGGCATACAGGACAGGAGGCAGAGGGGGAGGGGGAGGAGAGAATTATGGAGAAGAGGTGGAAGGAGAGGAGTCATCCTTCCTAGCCCTCTTTGGTGACTGTCTTACAGGCACTTTGTCTGTTTATTTATAATTTCTTTCTTAGTTTAAGGGTTATTAGCTTTCTCACTCGCTTTTGACGATTCAGTGTTATAATTGTACACTTGTATAACAAAATAGTTATAAAAATAACACGAATTTCCACATCAAAAGACGAAATTTCAACAAGTTCAGTGGTGCACTGACTACACAATGAACCAATATGGCGCCCGACGCTCTTGCTGTGAGCCGCGGTACAACAATATTCATGCGCCAGACGAAATAGTCCCGTATTCATCCGCGTTCGTTGTAGGAGTTGCGTTCGTTATAGCATTCTCAATTTTATAGGTAAAATCGTTCGTTATAGGAATATTCGTAGTAGAATCCATTCGTTATAGCATACCCCACTGTACTTTACATACCGGTATGTAATACTGTTCTACTGTACTGATTAAATTCCTTGATAAACATATACATATTGGCAACATCCGGTAAGAAGAAAATACACACATACCTTTACTTTACAGTATTTTGAAAATTACATTCTTCTTTACTTTATCATGATTTATTTCCTGCAAACTCTGAAGAAACTGAACAGTAGCTTGTATTGCTCCACTCACCTTTGGTTCCCATAGTAAAGGCATTATAAGAGATTCAACATATTTCTCAGAATATGATGCCCTTTTTAAAACACTTATAATTCTTTCAATAAAGTATTCTTTATCCCATGACAGTGGTTGTTGCTCCATCAACTGTTCAAGAAAAAGGGATTTCAAGGTCCTAAGGTTGGGAACACTTACACCTACAGGATATATTTGCCAGGAACGACCATAGCGGCGTTCTTCTTGCTTTGGCAGCCACCAGGAGGTGCTCAACAGCTTCACAAAGAAAAAGCAAGCTTGTAGGACAATGCGTTCTTCTTCCGTCACTCTAGCAATAATATATTTATGTGCAACATTAAATAAGAACACCCAGTTTCCTTCAGATGTGTTGGTTACGTGTTCATAAGTGTGAGACTGTAAGTAATTCTGGAATCGTTTTGGTAGCTTATGCAGTTGAAACCATTTTGGGAATGGGGCCTTCAAGACTGGATTGAGCATTAAACGCAATAGCAACATTCTCTGCTTCTCCCGGTAAGCAGCATAAATGCACACTCCAGTTGGAGTGTGTGCTAAGAAAGGTGATATCAGTGCAAGAGATTTAAAGCTAGTTGTTACAAGAGCCTCATGGGTTGCTTTGAAGAATGAGTTTCTAAAATTGGCTCCTATGAAGAGATCCTGATCCCTAGATGAAGAAATTTTTACAAAACATTCTCTTTCATTTCTTTCAATCTCCTCAATGGAGATACAGCCCCCTTTCAAGGAATGATACTCATCAACCTCAAGATAAAATTCAAAATTCTCTGGGAGGAATAATTCAATTTTTTCAGCTAATGGGTAACTCGATATAACTTTCCCAGCAAATCTTTCATCAACTTCTTTAATCTTATCAAATAACAATTGAATATCATGCTGCACACAACTTTCAAATTCATTGGACACAATATCCTCCATTTTCTTCTGTTCTTGAATTAAGGTATCCCACAGAGTAGTGAGATTTGTAATTCCAAGCTTATTACATCTATGAGACAGTATTAGTTTTGCCTTGGCATGATCCCCCTTTACATTTGATATCTTAGAAATATCTTGGGAAGACAAAAGATCCAAATGACACCTGTTAATACTATCATTGAATTGTTGTAACATTACCCGAGGCTTCATACCAACACTACATTCCATATCAGTTCCAGTGTACTCTTCCATGTACTCCATGCACTCCTTGTGGCCTCTTATTGCAGCTAAGTGCACTGCAGCAAGGCCACCTGATGTCAAGCAAGTGTGGTCAGCCCCTTGGGACAAAAGATACTCAATCATGTTAATCTTACCATAGGATGCAGCAATATGCAGCATAGTGCTCCCAGAGGCCTGGTGCACTATTCCATTAATATCCAAATGGCTGTGCACTCTTCTTATTCTATGCAATATTGTTACAAGGCTCAGTTCAGCAAGCAAATACAGAAATGCTCTAGTCTGTTTATCAGTCTGTCCTTCTTTTGTTCCTTTTGCATAATTTAACAAGTCTTCAGTGGCTGAATCTCCAATTTCTTTTTTCCTTAATTTTCTTTCAAATTTTTGCAACTCACTCTCCAACAAATCATTCATAAGTTGTTCGGATATCTTGTCAAAATTGTAATTTGAGCTACAGGGATTCATCTTTAAGTCACGACATAAAGAATATGCAGTTTCAAGATGGTTGTTATTGACAGCCTGAGCAAGTGGATGTAGGTGGTTTGGCAGAGGGTTAAGACATACCCCAGCCACACCCAGAAGCTGGCAGGTGAGAGTCAGCCCTAATCCAGCTGCTACTGCCAGCATATCAGTATAATTGAGTGAGCTGCTTGTTGGCCAGCGGTCCAGCCAAGTATTCAATTCCTCTCCCAGTCTGTGTCCTGATACCTCAGCAATGGTTTTCAGGTATGCCATTCCATCATTCATAATGTTTTGTATGTCGTCAGAACCTGGTATCATCTCCATCTCGGCTTGTAATCTATTACAAAATGCCTGGAAATGAAAAAAAAAAGCATTAATAGCACACAAACAAGATCTTATAAATCTTAAAAACAATTCTTCCTGTTACCATGCTTGCATTTGACCAGAATCATTATGTCTATGCTCATGAATGGATGTTACTTAACTGCACTATGATCTTATGCACAAGAAGTTACAAAATTTCATTGCCAAACCAAAAATTACTGGTACAGATAAATTAGTTTAGGCTTACCTTCCTAATAAGAGCAGGAAAGAGAGCAGGAAGACCAATTGTATTATGTGCAGCTTCAAAAGGTGTGTTTCCTAGAAGGCCATGAGCACAGAGGGGCGCTCCAGCACTCAACAGGAGAAACACTGCATCTCGGTGGCCCCCCTGGATAGCCTCAAGTAGGGGGTCTTTACGGGTCCCCAGGGGCAAAATTCGCACACCTTTCATCATGAGATCTTGCATTACTGTTACATTCCCCGTTCTTGAAGCTTCAACTAAATCCTTGAATCTTGCCAAAGACTCAGCAGAATTTATCATTCCAAGACTTCCCACAGCCTGGAAGTAAATGTTTATAAATATATAAAGGGGCCAGGAATGAGAATTGCGAACTGAAATCCCATTCTTTCTATTATGGGTGGAGAGAATGCCTCAAGATTTAAATACTTACTAATATCTTATAGCCTGCATTTTCATTTTGGATATAACTGCTGAGTACAGTACAGGCATTCCTCGTTTCATAAACTTTCAAGATATGAAAATTTATTACATCCGAAATTAACACCTCTTTTCCATTTAACGAAGTCTTTTCCTGCTTATATGAATTTGAGTTCCAGCAAAAATTAAAATTGCACATCCCCCAGGAGGCAGGTGGGGTGGCCAACTTGGAGATGGGCAGAGACTTATCTTTACTCAATGATCATAAGAAACCCCTCCCCTCCCTCCTGCATCTCCCTCCAGCCTGTGTCTTTTGTTCCACCATTCCCCACCCCTTGTGGTGAACCCCGACTGCCCTCCCTAAGGTAATCGTTCCAGCTGTTCAATTTGGTTGTTTGAATTCACAGCTGAGGGTGGTGGTGTGATTATTTAAGTGTTACACTTAACATCAGCTGGTGGCATTGTTGCTAAATTAGACTTGTTACTGTATTCGCATCCTCCAAGCCATCTTGCTACCAGGGTGAGCTGTGAGCCATGTTATGGTTATTATTCAACTTGTAATTTCAGGCAGATAAACTTAACTTTCTTCATATTTTTTATACTCGGTTACATGCACACACACTCCTCCATACTGAATGTGCAAAAAAAAAAAAAAAATAAATAAATAAATAAATAATAATAATAACTATCATAAGGTGAAAAACATGAAGGGAATAAACATTTCTTGGTGTGCGAGAGTTATCTCGCTGAGTGAGGGAACTGGAGGGGGGAGTGGAGGTAGTGTTCCAGCTGGGCTGAGTTGCTACAGTGAGCTTTGAGGCCACACGCTATGTTAAACTTTCATTTTGCCTTTCCTTAATACTTTTGTTGCATATTTTTATCTACTTTTATTTTATTAATGTTTTTAATGCATTAGGTAGTAAATAGCAGTAAATGGATACTATTTTTCATTAGTTAGGTAAGTTTTTTATTGTTGTTCGTGAACTGATTTATGTTTTGGTGGTATAATAATGGGGTTTTCTTGTCATTTGTTGTTATTTGAGATACAAAAATTAGCTTAACAAATGGTTTTCCCAAAATCTAACTCAATCATTAAGTAAGGGATACCTGTATGGTCAGAAAGATACTTCTCCAGCCATAACTACTCTGTCCACATGAGCTTTGAAACCAAGACCTAGAGCAGATTTTATCAATGTAGTTAACTGACTGGCAGAATGAGGTGTGTTAGGTTAATCTTGAGCTCTTCATTATTTGATTGATTTTCTTTATATTTTGCAACTGAAAGTAATATTGACAAACAAATGTTGATCTAGAATGATATCTAAAGCTGGGAAAGAGTAGCTACTTCTACAGGAATATCCTGCTTATCACAAGGGATGCGCTCCTAAAAGTCATTGCGAATAACGGATTTGCAAATACTGGAATGATTTTCCCCCTTAAGAATTAATGTGAATGGGGGGATGTGTTCCTACCGACAAATTTGACCACAAATTTTTCAATATACTATATACGCTACCCATTATCTGAGGCTATGAGGAATCAGGATCGTGTGTATATTGTAGTACAGTACTAATAGATGTGAGGAATAAAAAAAATTATACTAATAAATAATACAGTAGAATGTTGATTTAAAGCGATTCAATTTAAAATTATTGATTTAAATCGACACCCACAATTAAGGGACAATGTATTAATTTAAAGCGAATCTTTCCTATTTCACGCGAGCCAATCTGGAGCATCATATGGAAATACACACTGATTAAAATTTTGCGCCTAATATTTCCCACCAGATGCGTCTCTGGGCACACTACACGGCTGCCCGCCACCCTCCCACATCCTCAGTTCTTGCGCTGACGCTCTAGTGAACGGACATATTGTGTGACACTATCTCCTTCTACCACGTGCATCACCACTATGTCCAAGAGGCCAGCTACTACATCATTAACTACCCCAATTTGAACAGTGATGTGGATGACGAGTTAGTCGAGTTGGGCTCTGCATCTTCAGAGGATGAATTGCCTAACCAAAGTTGAGTGAGAATCCATTTTTGATAGCATAAAGTAATTAAAAAATAAGTTGAGAGGAAAGTGAAAGTGCTTGGTGAGTCGGACGAGAGGCGGGTGGTGCACGGCGCCAGCGTGACCGCCCTCTCACATCAGCTGATAGCTAGTAGACAGACCATTTTGCGTCCCGTAATTTTTCCTGAGTTGATTTATGAGTGTTTGTTTTAACATAATACTACAAAAAACAATGTTTTGTTTATTCTAGATGGGCTGAGGTGCATCTGGGTAGACTCTCAGTCTTTTAAGTATTTTGTGTTTCTCTCAAGTACCAAACTAAATTATTCCTTTGAAATAACACTTCGATTTAGTGCGAATTCCCTTTAAAGCGACCTCTCTTGGAATGTCTTTCGTGTTATATTGATGTTCTACTGTATAAAAGAATAAATACCACACTGCCAGTTGGCTATAGTTTCACTAAAGGTGGGACACAGGAGACTGGCGCAGCTGAAATCCCCAACACTGCACTCTAACTACAGAGCACCTGAGAAATGTTTATTCCCTCTGTTTTTTTATTTTTTGATAATCATTTCTTTTTTTTTTTTACACATTTTGTATGAACAACTGCACGTACATGTAACAGAGCAAACAAAATGAAAGAAAATTATGTACATCTACCCGAAATAACGAGTTGTAAAATAACAATAATGCAGCTCACAGCTTGGTAGCTGAGATCCTCGACACTGCATTCCTCTCCCGGTCCTTTCTTCCCCTCACACGATCGCACACTAACTACCACGGACATAAGAAATGTTTGTTCTCTTTATGTTTTTGACCTTATGAAAATCATTTCTTTTATTTGCATTTTTTGCACATTCGATATGAACGATTCTGTGTGCATGTAAGAGCAAAAAATAAATAAAATAATAAAATTACGTACAGTACTGTATATCTACCCAAAAAGACGAGTTGAAAAATAACAATAACACAGCTTGGCCTGGTAGGGGGATGTACCTACAGGGACAGTCTAACTTGGTGACATGCCAAGTCCACACAGACATTCACTTCACACACATACACACCCATGCTCTTTATATTTCTTGTTTATATACAGGCCTTAAGGGTCTTGGATTTGGGAGATCTTTCGATTTGGGAATACTTATATCCTGTATGCAGAACCTGTATAATGTGGTAGCTCACCCAGCAGTGATGGGCCTAAGTCTATGCACAAAAATCATTTATATTACATTTACAGTATATGGATACATATATTCTGCAGGTAGTTATATGAAATATAATTTAATAATTTTGGGTATAAAATATATGATGAGATGTACACTAAAGACCCAGAAAGGTAAGCAATCACTACCGTCTGTTTGGCATCGCCATGACGCCTGACTCTGAGGCACTAAACAGTCTGTGTCTTTCCTTTATTCATTACACATACATACTTACCCTAGTAAAAATTATGATATATGCCATATTCAGTGTATTATCTACCATAAATATAATGAAATAGACTTTCGGATTTCAGAGCATTTCGGACTTGAGAATTTTGGATAAGGGAAACCCAACCTGTAATAGCAATATACAGGTACACTCAATATAATGCAACAAAATAACTACAATACCATAAAAACAATAAAAGAGAACAGTATGTGTGTACACATTTGTAAATGAGTGTAAACATTTAAACTAGCATTTACCATAGCCATATGAAGAATTCTAGAAATTTTGCCGTGATTTTACACACTGCAGGCATGGGGTGAGTGTCACCCATGCACGCTCCATGTGAATGATCCCATTGAACTTCATTAATTTCTAAACCACGCAGGTCATCACACAGAAAAAACATGCTCGTGTGAAGTTGGCCTTACAGTGGAATATGAGAGCTGTGGCTAGCCCACGTGGTTTGAAATATTAATGTGGGGCATCGTAATTTTTATTTGGAAATAAGCAAGGTTTCCTTTGTGAATAATGAATAGTGGTGTTAAAATATCAATTGCAGTTAAGTGGGGTTGTGAACAGCGAGGTACAGGTAGTCCTGTAATGCAATTGACCCAGAGCCATTACAGTATTGAATTATAATGGGCTCAGTGTATATGTTTATGCACAACAGCAAAGTTTCCGCCTTCTTTCCTCAGTGAGATCCTTCTTTATGGTAATCTGGTACTGAAGAGAATTCCTTATAACTTTATGAAAAGTACAGTACTATAATGCTTTACATGTTTATGAGACAGACTGTAAACATATGGTGCCAAGAACAGCCAATGTAAAACTTAAAACTAACCTTGGCAAGGTGGTTGGCTAGGTGTGCGTTATCACTGTCACGTGCCAGCTGATGAGAATATTTGTTCTGGTGGTTGGACAGTCGTGGGTCACAGCCCAGTGACAAAACTAAGCTAGCCAAATTCACCCAAGCCTCTTTTACACTCAAGGCCTTCCCATCCCAACACGTGTTGCGTTCACTTACACTGGCTTTCTCCGCCAGGGCATGCAGTGCTGTGTAGCCTGTAATAGATATTCTTAACCTTAGTCCTAATGGTAAAATTGGATCATATTTATTGTTTGGTTAAATCTGACCAATGTTAACCAGTAACTGCAGCCCTGTAGATAAATTTGGATCATGATAAATACAAAAGTATAATAAAGTTTGACCAATTAACCACCCTGTAAAACTGTTAGGTTAGATTATGTCAGCATTAGGGTGGTTAATCATGAAGTGAAATAAGCTCGGGTGGAAGTTCTTTATGTGATCCAACTGTTAATCTTGGTTCTGTAGATAAAACTGAATCATTGTGATATATAATTTGTTGACCTTTCCTCACCTTACTATTTGCCCCTTGTTGGCTTACTAACTGGTTACACTGTCGGTCAGTTCTATTACACACAGTTGGCATATAGAGTAAACCTCTGTTGTATGCAATTTGATATGACATTAAGCATCAATTCAATAATTAAATGCAGGCATTTTTCCATTTTACATGTGCCTCTACTTCTTTTCCTGACCAAATGGCTAGTAAGCTGATAAATGGTGAAATGACAAATAAAATTTACAAATTAATTAACTTAGGAAGAGATCACTATAATTCAAGAACTCATAACAGAGAATAATTACCACTAACCTTTAAAATCAACAGCATTAACATACACGCCATGATTCTCCACAAGACTCCTGATGTCAGGTGCAAGCCAAAGAGGTCCTCCATCAGCTAACATAACAGATGAAGCATAATGCAAAAGAGAGCGGCCATGTTGATCTTGAATTGTACCTGGGAGACTGTAGGCACGAAGTAATACATCAACACCACCTGAGTACCGGTACTGTCCACCACTTGCTGCTTCAAACACTGCATCTACTTTTTTTGAGTGGTCCTGGGGAATAAAGATATTGCAATATCATAATTTATATAAAGAAAATGTTCCATTAAAAAGAAAGTTCCCTAACACTAACCCCATTTTTAATTTGATCAAAAAAATATGCATACTGTATATGCTTTCAACATAGTCTCACAACAGCTGTTCCATGAAGTGATGTCCTCCCACCAATGATAAGTAACAACACCGACACCGACTGATAATAGTTGAGCTACACGAATCACGGCCATGGAACAAGGCTTGGTTCTGTAGTGCACTGGATGGCTGTGTGGTAGCATGTGGGTAGACCGCAGCTGACAAATGCACACAGAGGCGTCTGCATTGGCCGGCCAATGACCACCATTCATGTGGATTGTTTACATCGTAAATTGGGGGGGGTGGTAGTTAAGGCTGAATATCGTAGATAGGAAGATTGTAAATTGGGGATACATACCTGTATATATACATTACTGTACAAATACAGTACTGTACTGTAATTGAATTGAAATTGCTTTTCTTCATAAAAATCAAATCAAATATATTATCAACCTGACTATATCTCAAATATTGTCCACATTACACTACCTGTAAAACACCCAGTATCATATCATTGTGTGGAACATCAGGTTGAAGGTGCATAAAGGCCTCCACTGTCTGTAGGACATTACTGTGACCTCTGCGATGAGCTTCTTCATATGGTGAAGTATCCCAGCCATCTAATGTCACTTGAGGACTGGGCCCAAGGGTAGCCAGCACCTGCTCCACCTCCTCCTGCTCTCCTGATGCCACTGCATTCCACAGTCTCAGTGGTGCCTGCATAAAATGTGTGAGTTAAGAGCATTTGGGGCTTATCTATCTTCAAAATCATATTGCACAATTTCTCTGGAGAAACAGTACACTGAAATGAATATGGCACATTAAAGTTGACATAATTTTGATTGGGATGCTTGTATCATTTCATGTTAATATTAAATAAAAAACTAATAGCTCTGAGTGCTTCCATCAGGTAATCACATCTAACCCACACAAGTGTGAATAATGGACATAAAACATTGATGATAATGATAAAGGATTATGAAAATTCCAAAAGAAAGTACAGTCTTGTACTCCCAAAATACTGCAACTCTTACTATATTAAGTAAAACAATATACAGAAACATATTCTCCCAACAAGATATTCAAACTGGTATTCGAATTATGTAATTAAATCAAACTGACTACAGTACATGTATGGTAAAGGTACAGTATGACCTTTTATTTTAATCATGGTTACTTATGAAAGGATTTAATTTTTGTCATTAATACCAAGTGTTGCACATCTTCTATTGTGAAGAGAAATAAAGTTGAGAACAACAAACAAAAACCTATCTTACTGCAGATCTGGGGTCATCAGTATTGATCAGAGAGACAGACCTCATCAACATGGGTCGTCTCTCTGGCTGCAGCTGGATCTCCACATCTTCCTGCATAGATTCTGATATGAGGTGCATTCCTCCGAGGTATTTCTATGAAAAAAGAAAAGGAAAGAAATTGCACTGTTCTCAGGAATTCATAATTAATAAGTACTGTACCAATTTCTTATGCAATATGATACAGTTGTGTATACATTTTATTCCTCATATTGATACATAGCAACTTTCTTATAGAAACTGCAATCAATGAATTTCTTTGTATTTTTTTAATAATGCCAAATGGCTCTCATAATACAGCACTGTATAAGGACACTTTTTAGGCGATTCTATGTCAAGAAACAACCTCCATAATATCAACCAGGACTGATTTATTGATCTACTGAAATGTATCAATCAATATTCCCTCCCCATTTTACCATCCCGTGAAGAGAGGGGATGGTAAAACATACCACCCCTCCCACGCTGGGGTCTAGGAAGTCTTCTGAGTTTGTCTAATGAGCACCATTCATATCACTGTAGTTGTTAGATATATTCATGGATGAAGTAGTAAGAAAGGTGACAGAGAAAGGTACAAATTTGATGATAATGATTTAACTTGCAGATGATACTGCTCTAGTGAACAGTTTGAAGGAAAAGTTGTAAATGCTAGGGAAATGAGTATAAGTTTATACGTAATGTGCTAAAAAAGATGAAAAGGGAAGCTGGGAAATATAAATGGTAGCTTAGCTGGTGACAAAAAGGAGGAAAGGAGTAGGTGAGGTGCTTCAAATACCTGAGAGAAGATATAGTACGAGGAAATAGAAGACAAAATTATGTAACCTTGAATCTGATCAATGCAATTCTATTATTTAAAGTACCGCTTCCAACTTTTTGAATTTAATAGTCTATTTTCACAATAAACATGATTTTGCTTAGGCATTCTTTAATACTTTAGGTTTTGGTAATCTTTGGTTTAATCTAATGATGCAGTACAGTATTTAAATAAAGCAATGAATAAATTTCACCAATGACATTTTCTCACTCATTAAAACCAGGATTTCTTACTACATACAGTTATTGCTGATTTAGTTATGTTTATATACTTAAGGGCATTTTTTTCAGTACAGTACTGTAAGCATGATTTTCCTAGAATAGTTTTGATACTGTACCAAAAAACTTGGAAGTAATTAGTGTGAAAAAAAAATTATGAGTTAAAGGTAAAGACTTGGAGACAGCAATAGCCAGGTCCACTGACAGGCCCAATCAGCTACTCTGCAGACTCAACCTACATTTATCTACGGTAGCTAATGCAACTTATTCAGCTTTTATGTGTTTCATTACCACATTTGTTATAGTTGTCAGTTCAATATACAGTACAAGGGTTTTGGCTTAGACTCATTGCCTGATACTGTAGCAACACATAACAGAGGTATGTGAAAATGTACAGTTTTCTCACATTCCTAGTTTCCTCACAAACACATTTTACATAATGAACTTATACTTACACACACACACAGCTTTTCACAATCCTATATTACTGACAAAGTTTATTGAATATCTTTATCCTTGCATTCAAAATAAAGTACCCAGATTATACGACTTCATACTCACGTACAGTGGGATCCACAACCTGTATGATCCACAACCTGTATATCATATTTTGAAATCCTTGTTAACCCGAGTCATGGGAAAGAGACAATGCAGTAAATGTGCTCAGAACACTGCACATCATCACACTGATGATTACTTACAAGATAACACAATAAGAAAATTTCCTCAGCATCTCCCCAATATGAATACTGTACTGAATTTTTTTTATTATCTATACTTATTACTCACAATTCATACTGAAATTCCATGAAAATTATACTAAAAAAAATGTTTTTCATTTTACAACAAAACTACAATTTGTTGGAATGCATATTGGTGGCTGAAGCTGACTGACCTCAATCTTTGGCCTGTGATAGTGTGAGACAACACACATGATGATGACAAAGACAAGGAGGATGGCCAGCAACACTGCTATAAACACCCACCAACCACTCCAGCCAAGGTCTTTGGGATGCTCTGCAAATGCAAATTAGAACATCAAAATATATCCACAATATCAAAAAGATAATTTTTTGTACATATCCAGTATATATCCTAGTTAACCATGTGGTTATCACAACTAGTGATGAAGGAAGGAAGCTGTTGGCCAGTTCTTAATAATATTGTCCACAGCTACTGTAATTCACACCCAGCACTGTTCTTTCTCTCACTGTTTATGCTGGTAGACTGCGCCACAGGTCTACCACTTTCTGCCTGATGATGTACTTCTATATACTGTAGGTATTCAATCTACAAGAGTCAGTGAACTTTAAACTATGATCACTTGTGTTTATAGTGCAGTCTGGGTATACATTTTTCATCCTTTTAATGTTTTTAATGTCTCTAAGATGTCTACCTTCTATTGTTTTATTAGATGGACACAACATTGGACAGCCAGTGGTCCTGCCATATTCGTTGTTTATTTTGCGTTTTCCTTTCTACACTTAACTTTTGGTCTATCTCAGCGTGCCTACCCCTAAACATGCAACAGTGCAATGTCTGGAGTCGAGAAAACAAAAAAAACATTAAAATGCGTGTTAAATTAGATTTCCATGTTGGAAAGTTGCTGGTGAAAAGCAGTTGGCACAGTGCTCCATGGGACTCACTCCAATACTTGTGAGGGCCATTCATGGCAATGCTGGGATTAGGACTAGTGCCACATGTGTTATACAGCCCAACCACCAATCATGAACAACAAATTGTTTATTTCCACTTTTAAATGTGTATATGTATTGGAATATTTTTGTCTACTGGAAAAAAAAACTCCCTAGAACATAATTCCCCCTAATTACAATATTTGAATTCTTAAGAGAAAACTTTATTCACTTAAAAGTCAAGTTTTCCAGGATGTTAAGCAGGGAAGGCGTACGTACGGTCACTCAAAAACTATGACACAAAAGAGGAAGGATTTTGGTAACCCTACTGAGACAACAGGAGTCACAGTGTTCATTCTGAAATTCATCGACCCCACTAAGTAGAGATAGTTTTTTAGTAATTGTACATAAAGAAACCTAACAAAACAATATAAGAAAAAATATCAACTTCAACTTTCAAATATCACCTAACATTGCAGTGCAATCCCTGGCACCTATCTCCAAAGCATCATACCCACTGGGATGATACAAAGTGATACATACAGTACTGTAGTTTTTATTAATAGTCAGGTAAAACAGTGGAGAGCAAAGAAGGTGTGACTGTTCTGAGGAATCATCAGCAGGAGACTAAAACATTATAGAGCAATGGCCTTAAAATCAAAGATGGCAGCCCAATGTGGTAGCACTGATTAGGTAGCCGAGTTCTAGTTAGGCCTCCTATATCTACAGGGCAACCATTGCTTAATATTCTCCTCGTTTTGATGGTGATGGTTGAGGCAGGGACTGATGCACAATTTTAAGAACAACCCCCAGCTGTCAAAGGGTGCACAGCATGATTCCAAGCCCCCCTCCCACCCCAAAGTGGCTAGCAAAGTAACAAGAGGTGCATGGGGGCAGGCATCAAATTATATAAAAATGCATAACAAGTATACAGTGAACCCTCGCTTTACGCGGTCAATTGAACCCATGGAGGCCCGCGTAAAGCAAGAAACGCGTAAAGTGAACAACATAACATATGGGATTTATTGAAATAGAGACCGGGCTGACCCCCAAACTCCACTTTTTTCCGACGCAATACCTAAGTTCTAGTAAATATAACACCTTAATTTTATGATGGTACGCACACACAATTAATATTTAAGAGAAATAGAGAAATACAGTCCCAAGTTAATGTCCATTCAAATAATGGACTCAGCTCCCTCCCCCCTTCTCACACTCGCTGGCTCCTCCCTCTCTGAGAAATGTTTGGGGGAAAACACTAGATTTTAAGGTATAGTAATAAATAATACCTCAAACTAAAGTTAGGATAATATAATTGACATTGCTGGATTCCTTGCAAGACCAGGAATATTTTGAATATACATGTCATATATTTTGCACAAAAGATAACATATTTGCTCTGAGTAAACAAAATACTTGCATTAGATCTAAAATTTGTATGTCTAATGCAAAATCTATGATGTATATATTCAAAATGATCATCAAATTGTAAGAATTCCAGCAATGTAAATTACAGTATATTCTGACCGGGTAATTTGTATGAATTTTATGAGCTAAATAAAAAATTATACTTCACCCTCGTATATGAGTAGATGCATCGCGTAAAGTGGGAATTCCAGTTTTGGCAGGGTACCGCATAAAGGTAGAAACGCGTAAAGCGGGGTATTACTGTACAATACAGTATTTGAATAAGAGTAATATGAGTGTTTTAAAAGTCTTTTGTATGTAATTGCAAACAAAAAAGAAGTCTCAGCTACAACTTAAGACCTAATGTGAATGACTAAACCATTAACTTTTACCTGTGCTGGTGGAAGCAGGAGATGCATTGGTTACAGGAGAGGGAGGCAAAGCATCAACAATTGGCTTGCTGTGACTGGGCGGCAGTGTAGATATTTTCTGCAGGATGTAGAATGGATGCTGGTCCGGATTGTCTATCACCATGAATGTTGGTCTTGACACAAGTGATAATGATGCCAGCACCTTTGAGCCCTCCTGGTAAAGTGCAATCATGATGAAGAATATTTATTCTGTAAGAATACAGATTATACAATTATACCCCTGTACATATCGTATGTGTAAGTCCTTGCTTAACGTTGCTCCCCACAACGTTGTTTTGTTATAACGTCGCTACTCTTTAGATACCCATGATTCGGACAACGTCCCGCCGATTCGGTATAACGTCGCCACAGACTATTTTGTACGGCACATCACCTTCTCTCACCCAGTCAGAGCAGGAGGAGGAGCCACCCTCCAGGTCTCAGTGACTCCCCACCCTCCTCCTCTCCACTACCCACCACACACTCGCTCCACCTCCGCCCATCAGTGAGTACAGTACAAAATGATTTAGTTTATTTATCTTTTTGGATGTATAATATATAATATTTTCTATAAAAATTACATTGAATTTCTGTATATGTAATGTATTTTATGGGACAAAGGGAGGCTGGGGTTCGTAACTCCCGTATTTTATCTATTTCTTATGGGGAAAATTGATTCTGTTAACGTCGCGGTTTTCAGGAATGGAACCACAACGTTAAGCGAGGACTTGCTGTATTTATACAGTACTATATATAATACAGTATTCATATTGGTCATTTCATGTAAAAAAAATTTTAAACAATGTAAAATATATATAAAAACACTTAAATAGATAAAAACCTTTATCTTGCAAGATACACCATTTGTGATATAATCCAAGCAGTCCACAACCAGTGGGTGCTCAGTAAAGGGTGGTAAAGGGTTGGTGGTGTTGGTACTGATGCTGTTATTGTCCCAGCCTAGAGTGAGAGTCCTTCCACCCAGTATGATGGTTGGCAGGATGTGGTGGTTGGAGTACACAGCCAAACAATGCCAACCTGACATGTTGGACAAGGGCATCACTTCTCCTTTGCCCTCTACACGCCATGACATTTTCCCTGTAATTTACATATATTTTTGCAATACCTGTACAGTATGCTGTAAACATTGAAATTACATAAAATTTTTGTGCTATGAAAAATATCACCACTGTCCACGAATGTTTTAATAACCAGAAGAAGTGACAGAATTAATGTACTGCACTAAAGGAAAAACACAATACAGTATATACCACCTATGAGTTTCAAGAATTATTAAGAAGATTAAATGATAGTTTCATTAGCATTGTAATATATTTGAATTCAATCACTGCATTCACAACACATTTTATATTCTTATTTCATTTTCAATCCATCTAAATATTAACAATAAAATTACAACATATTCTGTATCCAAGAGTTTTCTTACAATTTAATTAAACAGGTGTTCTGTAGGCCTACCAGTATGACAGTTGATGGTGATGTTGCTGCCATAGATAACAACTTCCTCAGCAGGGTGGAGTACAGGGTAGGTGATAAGCAGCCCAGATGATAAAGCTGCATTGGTCAGTGTCACATTTTTACGGATTGATAACGTAATGTTGAGCCACCCCGAGACATCACTCAATGGTTTCGTCAAATCAAAGTTTTGGTAACTTTCATGTATTTTTACACTAATAAAGTTTGTGTAAACCTGTATTATGTCTTGCCTTGTAGCTGTAGAATTCTCCAGGAAACTGATCTCAAACTGAAGACTGGGCATGTTATGGGTGATATTTGGGGTAACCCATGCCCCCACCACCACTTGTGACCATGCCCACTTTACCTTCCTGCTACTCGACACCACACAATCTGTAAAAATTGCAAGTACCCTGTACAATATTTCATCACAGTCAAGAAAGAAACTCAACTTAACCTTAATAACAGGGAAACCCTAATAAAAAGATGCATTGTATTTTTCATCCACCTAATAATATAAAAGATATCTGTAGGATTAAAATTTGTCAAATAGCATGTTAGTTTCCATACATGTGTTACATTATATAGCCAATTATAAAACTGTACAAGTGATGGTAGATGTGCAAAAGAAATTTAAACAAGAATAGTTCAAAGAGAAAAAGGTTGATGAAATGCTATATGTATTAGTACTATGGTAGAGGTCAGAAGCATGGTTGTACTGTATAAGGCTACATGCAATATGGCGTCCCACAAGACTGTCTGAGAAAACTGAAAATACCATCACTAGTGTGCTTCAGATTATATGAGATTATTATTAAAACCTTCAAAATGATGATAGAATATTGTAAAAGTGATGGAAGTCACATCCGCATCCAGGGAGCATCCGCCAAATTTTCTCATCCACATTTAGAAGATGCGGATGTTGCAGATTTGTAGAGCTTGGAATTTTTATAACACTTACTGTATACTGTATAACATGAATATTTATATAACACCATTATATAAATACTCATATTTTATCACACACACATCTACAGCAACAGACTGACCTATCGGGAGTTCAGGCATTTTTCTGATGAGCCAGAGAGCCAGTTGGGCTTAGATAACCTTAGTAAACAAAGAGGGTGCAACTTTATACTGTACAGCAAAATATTTTACCATTCTAACAGCACAATATTTGGCTTGAAATAATAAATCTACGCATTTTTTTAAAGGCTCGGGAGTACTGTACTGTATTGAGACAGTATTCAAGTACAGTACAATATTGTATAGGAGAAATGATAAAATCTATAGAAATAAAAGCTTATTATCTTATTTCCTCAAAGAAAAAACAATAAAAAAAAGTGTCTCCGTACAGTATATATGAAATAATAGCAGTCATACTTAGTTGGAAATTGTCAACAATATCAATTATCATTCTAGAAAAGTTCTAGAAGCATTGAAATTGCATTTAAAGTACAAAAATGTTAAATAAAATATGAATTAAATCCCCCAATTAAGTAGGGACATACAATAAATTAACTGCATCACAGCACTGTACTGTACTGTATATATGAAATTTTTCAACAAAACTGAAGGAACATTTAAAGCATAATCCTTTTTAGAAAATAAAGATTATCATTTTATATTCCCCATTAACGGGAAAAGGCAGTCGACTATAAGTTTGAGCTCTTTTATCATGTATTCTGGTGTTCTCTTGTGTTTCAGTAGAGTTGCCTTCTCTCTTGAAAACAAAGTTTTACAACCACCATTCAGGCTTCAGGTTCAAATTTGGCGACACAGATCAAGCTGGTTTGTTTACGCCTATCAACCCTCTCAAGTTGTCGTATTGCTGTTACTTTTTACCAGATGCTATTTGAGCTTGATGATTCCATTTGTCTGACACAAAACAATCAATTATTATAATCTTAATGAAATTATGGAAATGCTTGATGCGTTGACAAGGGTACTTATACTTTGGAAAATTAGGTTTCATTTTGTATATCACATGTAAGGATAATTTAGGTTAGGATTTTTAGTAAATTTACAGTATCACACAGGTCTTTATTTCCATATTAAAAATTGGTTTTTCCTAGGTATTTTGATGAGTTTCGAACGAATTTGATATTCATTTCCACAGGAAATCACGTGTTTTTTAGATTCGCCCCCCGACAATCATAACGGAAAAAGTTGGATTTCTTTTTAGAATAAATAACAAATTATATTACCAACCAAGAAAACCTAACCTAACCTAACCTAACCCCTTGTTCATGCACCAGCCGCTTAAAGAGCGAAGATGGAGGCCTGGAGCGATGCGTGAGCAGGGGGTCAGACCACCTCCGCCATAAGTAAACAAATCTTGAAAAATTAATATCTCGGTTATCCTTAATTTCCGGTGGAAATATCATAGAAGAAAAATGTCTTAGAATTGTGTAAACATTACGAGATACATATTTTTAATACGGAAATAAAGACCGGTGTGATACTATAAATTCACCGGATGTTAAGTAACAAAACATAGTTCCCCCTTTTTGGGAGCGACTGTGTAATCCCCCTCCACAAGATAAAGCCTAACCACGCCTTTGGTTTACCCTTTCTTTGCTATGTACAAACAATGTATAAAATTCAACAAATATACTCTTGTTTAGGTATACGCTAAGCCATTAACATAAAGCTAAAAAAATAATAGCGTTTTATTGCTCTTTATTATCTTCGTCATGCTCGTTGGCTGGTATATATTGACGTATTTACCAATCTAATCAGATTGTTTATCCTCCCATTGTTTAATCCCCTTCATTCTCCGTCTAACTAGTTACCATGAAATGATTTTAATTTACAACAATATAACAAAATTCCTGACCTTGGTAAGTGAGTGCAGTGGCCGTTCCCAGCAGCAGCAGGAGTGTCGCTAAGTTGTAGTTCATCCCTCGGCTTCAAGCGCCCCGCCGTCTACACCTGCAGGATCTCTTGCACCACTTGGCTTGGGGTGAACATTGCAAACGTCTATTGTCATCTGCAGGATCAGACATGTCCCATATCCTCCCTGAACCCACATTTGACCTTATATAATTATTTTTACGTTTTATATTTTCAATGTCACTAATTAAATATCTAAAGACGGTATCAAGATGCTTGTCAATATGTTCACCACCAAAAATAGCCAGATGGAACTATTTCTGGAAATGTCAATGATATAATGATTTAAATATAGTAAAAAGAAAATATACACGAAACCTGCTAAGAAATATCATCACACCACAATAAATACTATGACTTGTCACAATAAAGTAAAGTAAATTTCCTGTTTTCAGTCATTTAAATCATAAAAGCCTATAATATCCTTTGCTTTATCACCTGGACAAATCCAGTCGATTACTTCACCGAACATGTGTTGTACTTCACTGTTTCAACAGCTAAGGCCTCAGAACAAATACTAATCCAGTTCATATATTAAACTGATACTGAAAAAACTTAAGAGAAATGTTTTTCTCTCCAGAACAACAGCACTTCTAGTGGAGAATCTCTTCAGCAGCCTTCAACTAGAAACTTGAAGGGACCTATGGAATCTTTATCAGGCTACCACGACACCGTCCTTATCTCGTCTGATAACATATGTAATGAATGTTATCAGTGGATTTTATCAGTAATGAACTCTCAAAGGAAATATTGGGCAGCTCTATACCCACCTCCAGACCTACGAGTGAATTCATACACTATGTAAGAAAACTGAGTAATTTATTATACTTCCTTCAGAGTTGATATTTAATCGAGGATTTTGGTCGATATATTTGTTACCGATGTGTATTCTAGATGAAGAAGTCAATCTATTGTAAATTATTAAACGAGATTAATTGAATGCAGGATTAAATGAAATACCATGTTTTACAAAAAAAATAAAAATGCACACATGAAAATGTTAGACATCGTTGGCTGTCCAGATGACCTCTAATATATGGTGTAGCACGATTTACTTATTCTAGCTTGCATAATATCTTATTAATGTGCATACGATTAAGTTTATCAACACTATGACAATTTTTTTTTAAATAGTCATTTACCTCCCCAATAAAGCACTAGTAACTATTATTGTAACCGATCACAACAGTATGCAGAGGTCGGTGATGAGTTGTAATGCTAAGTATAATACCCCAAGTAAATATATCCTGGGCATTGGCATGTAATGTGAAATCCTGGTGAAAGTAATAATATATTCCATGGTAAATATTGTAAAATATTCCGTAGTGACCATGCACGGAACTTTACTGATTCTTTTAGGTCGATGGATCCTTCTCGGCTAAGGTTTCAGTTTCACTGCCAACTGGTTTGATATTATTATCGTTTCAGTCATCCAGCGAAATTTAGGGAGCAGTTAGATTAGGTTACATTAAGCTAGATTTGATTAGTTTCAAGATCTAAATAGAGGGATGACGGAAAGTATAGTTTTACCCACACATCTAGCTAGGTTTTTCCCATGGTAAGTGGTGCAGATTCACTTGAATTTGACGTTCATTTCCGCTGGAATGAGTCGTTTTTGAATTATCACCCCGCCCCCCCCTCCAACAATGTGGGGATAAAATACTAAAGCGAACACTTAACAAACTGTATGAGAGACGTGACCGATCGCCCAAGCGGCTAACGAGCCGATCAGTGGCTAAGTGATCAATTTATTGTCTTGCATCGGTCTTTCTTTCGCTGTTATTAATAAGTGCATTTCGTAATGTTTAGACAATTCTAAGACATTTCATTTTATGATATTTCCACCGGAAATTAAGGATAACTGAGATATTAATTTTTCAATAGTATTACTTTCGCTCAGTCACAAGATTCGCCATGTCTTGTTCACTTTTGGCGGAGTAGTTACTATTGCACCGGTCTTTATTCTGACATTAAAAATAGGTTTCTCCTATGATATTTGATGAGTTTCGAACGAATTTTATATTCATTTTTGCCAGAAATCACTAGTTTTTCAGATTACCTCCTTCCTTCCCCACCCAACAATCATAACGGAAAAAGTTTTTTCGAATAAATCACAAATAAAATACCAACCAACCAACACTAACCTAACCTGACCTAACCGAACCAGGGGGGCTCCCCTTTTGTTCATGCACCCACAACTTACCTTACTCTGAAAAAGAATCAGGTTCATCTGAGTCGTCAATGCACAGGTGTTGTAGACGCTTATGAAGTGAAGACGGAGGTAAGGAGCGACGTGTGAGCGGGTGTCAGAGTTCAGACTCCTCCAAGAGTAAAGGCGAAACTTGTGACTGAGCGAAAGTAATAATATTGAAAAATTAATATCTCAGTTATCCATAATTTCCGGTGGAAATATCATAGAAGAAAATGTCTTAGAATGGTCTAAACATTCCTAAATACATGTAAATAACAGCGAAAGAAAGACCGATGCAAGACTATAAATTCACCAAAGTAAAAGTTACCTAGCCTGTAATAATATTAAAACTATAAAACTTACCTTATTCGTATTTTTGGTGTTTAGTATGTGATGGTGTAGTTTTCGGTGTTCAGATGAGGAGGCGACCTATACTCTAAAGCAATTTTTAACCTTGTTATAGGTTAGGTAAGGTTTTCAACAGTTTGTTTGGTGTTCTTTTTAGTATTTTACCCAACATTTTCCCAATACTTCAAAGCCCTGCCCACTTATTCATCAATCTTCCCAAGTAAAGATATGGCTGCTTGACTTCTCTTCTGTTTAGAATGAAATAAGTGCAGGTCTCATTGGCCCTGAGGTTACTGGTACTGTCTAAGGTCAACGTAGATGCTTTGGTGAGGTAGTTCAAGGGACCTGTCTTACCAAATGTGAGTAACCAATTCAACAGGACACAAGTGTTGTACTGCACATTGTCTCATGGGCATTTCCTTGTAGGCTGTGGGACCAACTTGGGGTATCTAAAAGATATCCATACAAACTTAATCATGGGTCTAATCCAGCAAACATTCACCTACCTGGCGCAAAAAAAAAAAAAAAAAACTCAGACGGTTGTACAAGGCCAATGATATGAAACAAAACCAACAAGTAAAATAACAAAATAACTATATAGGAAGTTTGCTCGATTCGAGAATTTAGCCGTTGACAAAACAACACTGTTAAACTTACAATTAATTAAATTACAATATACAGTTCTTAACCTAACCGAAACAGGAACACATAACAAGTGAAGACAGTTCTCATAATACAAATAACAATGTACTCATGATAACTCATCACTATGGAGAAGGTGAGACCCACAGCCGGCTACCATTCTGTTTAATCTGACTGGCTGTTCTCCGGAGTAGGGTGGTTAACCCAAACAGCAAACCTCAAATGAAGGAGTCGAAGCATTAAGATAGTCCAATGTGGCGACTCCTGTCAGTCCTCGCCACCCTTTTACTTAACCAATTTATGGCGACTGTCATAACAAGGGTAACAATATTGATATCTGGGAATAAATGTTACGATGACCGTCTGTGGAAGTTGAGGATCCTATCAAATGGTGCTGTAGGTTATGTAGTTTTATGATCTAGACCTCCACCATTACCAAAGAGATACTGTATAATTTAATGAGGTTGCTTATAACTGTGACCACGTAATGCCAGAGGTTATGGGTTTACCTTCTTCTAGACACGTTAAACACAAAGAAGGAAAATTCTCAGTTTTTCTGGAAACATGGAGCAGCTTACATAAGCAGGTGGTCACATGTATGTGAATTATCCAAAGATTTCATCCTCCAATTTAATTTACTCTTTACTGAATCACCCTATATAATCTTCATGTACAGGTATAATGATTAACATGGTAAAATGAGTAATCCCTAAACCGGTATTATGGCTTATTTAACCTTTAACTTAACTAAGCAGGTTGGAAAAAGTCTTTTAAAAATATTTGTTTTATTTTTCTTATACAAAAATAACGAACGACAAATCTTTTTGTCGTCACATGTACAAGTAGTAAACTAGTCATGAAATACAAAAGCAACGAAAGATAAATGTTTGATAAAGTTAAAAGCAATGATTACCGTATAGAATAATAACTAGATCAATTTGTACACAAGCGACTTTCAGCAGATGAGAGGTCATAAAATCCCGTAGAAACGAGTTGTGTATAACTGTAAGTTCAAGAGACAGCCATTTAAATATCATTCAAGACATTCATAATATTGTTTTTGCTAAATGTCTAACATCATCCATGGGGACAAAGAACAACATTTACTAAACATTGAAGGAACCGCAATATAGTATATGGAGGGTACTAGTATAGTCAATGGTAACACACACAGGATGGCCCTTTAACGTCAAGGACTGGAGAGAATCTTCGGAAACATGTTTAATATTGACAAGTGACGATATCTAATGAGCAGACTTACACAATTCCCAACAGGGATCGAGTTATATGGCATATTCTTATTGTTGAAAATTTCATATCAGTAACGGATGCAAGGGCGATGAGAAAGCGTCTCGTCTTTCTGGAGGAGGTAAAAATTTGGTACTACCAAAATGGGATACAAAGGTGTCCTCCATGCAGTGTGCCTTCACGGGAAGTGCTCCCATTCTCTTTAAATTCAAAAGTAAATCACTTTCTGTTACTGCTAACATGGAGTGAATATGTTATGAATGAAAACAACGAGAACATATACAAGTCTCAAACCTCAGATGACTCCAAAATTGTAAATGGACTCTTTATCTTCGAGGACAATCACCTAACTGTTTTCGGTACACTGCACCACTTTATATATCTTGTATCCGTCCCTGCATACATACAGTGCAGTTAACTCTTAGCTGAAGGTTGGTGAGTACGAGATAAATGTATGGGGAAAAAAAGGAAAATTGGTGTCGACGATGTGGGCACTTACTTCTACTGGAGATTTGAATTCCTTCAGTATTGAGACTCGCGACTCAACATTCTGTCACTGCTTTAAACTCTGTACTGACCTCACAACAAAGCCCACAAGTAAATAGTTTTCAACACAGCAAACCCTAAATATTATAAACTTAGGAAGAAAGTATACTAAGCTTACAACAAACTCCTTACGTGTTGTGAGCTTACAAAATAACAAACCCACTTATGATTACTTTCTAAACTGAAAAATACAGTTTGTAGAAGGACGAGGTCAGAAGTGGTAGAGTGGGGGAGGTGATGGGTAGATATCTGTCTCGTGCGGTGCTGGGATCTTGAGGCTGAGTCGCGGTCGATGGTCGTCCCCCCTCAAGATCTCCACACTGTCACCGTCATGTTGTTCCTGCACGTCGTGGGCGAGGTTGGTACGAGACCTCTGGTTCAGGAAGTAGGTCCTGGGCGGCGCTGGAAGCACGTTTTGCCGTAGGTGGGTGGGAGTCTCATGTCGTGGATATAGGTGGGCGGGGGCATGTTTCTGTGTGCGTGAGTGGTGGGTTGGGCGGGATGTATAGGGTAGCAAGACAGGCACCACGTGGGACCTACCCAAGGTATGGAGGTAGGCAACAGAATCACTATCAGGGCTGTAGAGGGTAGTGTGGGAGGCGGGCTGGTCCTCACTGTTATATTGGTACACAGGGGTCGACGAGAGTACAGGTGCTGGCGTGGGATTCTGGAAGGTGGTATGTGGGGGTGTAATGGTGTGGGCGTTCGTAGCCTTAGTGGTGGTGGGGGTGCGTGGAGAGGTAGGGCTGTGTTGAGAATTAGGAGTGTGGGAGGAGATGGGGACGTGGGAGGAGGATGGCGCGTGGTAGTTATTGTTGTTATTGTGGGAGAAGGAAGGTTTGATCTTGGACGTCGCTGTGCTCCTGAATCCATTGTCTGTCATGTGGGCGTTAGTCACGGGCGGGTAGGGAGTGGTGGTGAGTGGGGCTGACGTGGTAGTAGGTTGCTGCACTATTTCATGTGTCGGGGTGTAGGTGGGGAGGGTAGTGGTGTGGGGAGGAGGGGCCAAGGTTGAGGCTCGCCCACGCTCTACAACCAGCCTGAATGGGTTGGGGGAGACGGTGGCTACGTGCTCATGGAAATGTAGCTTCTGGTCGGCTGGGGAAGCGTGGGGTCGCTCACGGCTGGAGTGGTGGGTGGTTGGGTGTGGGAGAAGGCGGGGCCGTGTAGGGGGATGGTCAGGGACTTGAGGCACGTTTGGATTTTGGGTGGAGAAGTAGCCAGTGTCGCGGGGGCCTGGGTGAGTGGGGTGGTGGGGTGAGGGGCGCGGCACTGGACCCACAACACTCGGCCCTGATTTCCTGACCGGTGGTGTGGGCGCGGGGGGCTCAGGAGGCGTGGGCGTGTTCTCCTCGCCCTCGTAGTTGACCTCTGCCCTGAAGCCCTTGTCGTCGGCCACGTAGGTCACCACCTGCACTCGACCGTCAGGCAGCGCCACCTGAGGAGTCATAGTGAGAAATATGTGAGTTCATAATGACCCCCACTGTGATCTTGTGGATTTTGATAATCTCCTACATATAGAAGTGGTGCTTTAAACGCACACGCATGCATGGTACTATACAACGATTTACATGAAATAAGATCATCCGAATCAATTTGCTGTTATCTGATGAGCACAAAATCATAGAAAGCTAATAGTGAGCCACAGTCTGCCCCCCCCCCCTTACTTAAAATTTAAATACTTTATTGACCATAAAACTATTACATCAACAGGACAGGGTAGTATACTACTCCCACCCTCACCTTCCCCCTTTACTAATAATGTGCACGCGCAAAACAATGTCAACGCCCAGTCTGGCTGAAAGCTCCCTTCATTCCTCGCTTTGTTAGTGCCGAGATAACAATTATTATAATCAGTCTCATAATACTTATATAATTTGTATTCATCTGTGTAATAATTTTTGTGGTTCTAACCTAACCTAACCTACACCTAACTTGACTAAAAAAAGTGGTCTCTGCTCTAAGGACTGCCCATTAGGATTAGTGATTCGTTAGAGGAGTGCACCGAGCTCCCAGGTGATCCCCTCGTTTTCACGCTTGTGCATTATTAGCAAGAGGAGCTCTCAGACTGCCAAACCAGCAACATAAATGTACAACAACACTTGAAGCGAAAATTCCTGGCTTGTGATTAGCGTTTAATAATACGGCTTGGCATTGGTAGAGACCTCTGGAAAATTTGTCGCTCCCCAGCTCCTGCTCACACGAGGAAGGGGAAGAGGGTCCATTACGTGTAAATAAAATCCCTCACCAATGACTGACTGGCACTTGTGACGACCCCAGCCGTGGTGACCAATAAGTGGGGAAGACCTGGGAAGGAAAGCCGAAGCTCTTAACCTTTGTTCATCTTAACTGGTCTAAGTGTTCTGTGGCAGACGACTAGCACTTGCCAATAATCAACTTAACAAAGGAGGAAAGGTTGTGGGGGTGGATACAATTCACTAGTCTAGTATATCCCTGGACTTAATCGTGGCAAACTTGTGAGGGTCTCGGGAAATCTTCTTAACCCTTTAGAGAGCAATACAGTCTTCAGGTAATTCATTCTGGCGATTTTATTTCACTGAGAGCAACCCCTGTCATCTAAAGGGTTAAAGGAGCCTCTTTTTCCAATTTGATAGACCCGATAAAACACATTGTAGGATCCTCCGTGCCTATAGGACTCACCTTATAAGACCCGCTGACGGTGCGACCATCCCTGGCTTCGTAGCGAGCATGGTAGTTGCCGGTATCCTTAGATTCCACGTTGTAGCCGTACTTATACTGGTCAAAAATCTGCCGGTGACGGGGATATATATTAATTATTGTGGCTACCTTAGTGTATACAAAAAAAGATACAAACACAAAACTAAAACAACTCCGTTAGATGACACCTGCCTGAACAGAACTAAGAAATGTTAGAGAGAGAATATTTGCGGTTAGATTTCACACACACACACACACACACACCGTTTGGGTAACTTACGGCGGACCTTGTCTTAATGAGCATTGTCTAGTTGTTAATGGCAGAATATCATGCACAATGCTGTATACACATTAACCTTACGTCTTCAGCCAACAACAAAACAACATTCTTGCCTTAATGACATCAACATAAAGAAGTTCTCTCAATTGATTTTAAGGAGAATGAACAAGTTTCTATAATTCTCGTGACAATAATCAAGTTATAATAGTGATGTGTTGTCGTTGTTCTATTGTTATTACTTATTTATGATATTTAATATATTATAGAGTATAGAGTTCTAGACGAAGGGCTCCGAACTGTGTGTTAAATTTTTATCCACCTGGGGGATAATAATTGAGACAAAGTTGGGTGGGCTTATGACACCTGGTGGTTCATGTTCGTAATTATTTTCGATATCACTTTGACGGAGAAAAGAAGCTAGTTAACCCCCCTCTCCAGTGTTCTTGGGGAGTTTAACCATTACCCGGTGTTAATGCAAGAGAAAACAGTATGTATGTTTAGTAGAGTCACTGGATAAAAAACCCCGGATGCAGTGATGAGACAAGTTTGTATCATCAACACAATAACACTTACTGAAAAGACTTCCCACAGAAACACTCTGGCCGGACGGTAAAAGTAAAGCCAATAGAGGAAATAGACTTTATATCCATGACTTAACAGAAAGACAAAGTGATCTCTCCCGGTGTGTGTGTGTGTGTGTGTGTGTGTGTGTGTGTGTGTGTGTGTGTGTGAGGTCCAGGGAGCTTTGTTTAGGTTTTACACTGAAGAAGATAACATAAGATGGGTATAAAAGTAGTGGAAGTTTTATAAGTTTATTTTTGCGGTTTGTTTCTGTAGCCTCTAATGTTAACACGGGACCAGGAGCCTTGTTTCTGTGTAGGTGCAGAGTGGCTGATAAAAAAAAAGTTTTATGCCAAAATAATTATTTGGAAAAAGTTGCCAGCAGAAGTTAAAGTTCAGGGTAAATTGTGGTATAAAAACTTCCTTAAAACATTCCAGTCACCTCTATCATAATGCCGGAGAGAGAGAGAGAAAGAGAGAGAGAGAGAGGTGACAAGGGTTTGAATGAGCTATGAGGAATGAAGTTTACGAATGTTTCTTTTGTCACCAGATTGATCAACAATTCAGTTTTCACCATTGCTTGTATCTGTCCAAGAAGATGGAATGTCATAATACATTGTGGATGCTTAAGACCAATAACGATAATTCCAGCAAAGTAAGAGTTGTTTAAATGATCTCAATTTCAGGGTTTAAGAGAAGATACATAAGATAAAGGTAAGTTTTTGTAGGATTAAAATAAGTTAAAACAGATCGCATAGTTTGGGAGATTCATGACTAGGCTGGCCGGGGTAGATGATACCAGAACGGATTAAGATGAATTGAATGTATAGTTAAAATTTAAGTATAGATTAAGGTCATTACCAGGGAGGAAATTTGTGTTTTAGTAAGGAATAAAAAAAATAATTAACACCTGTAATGAAACTGGATCGTGTTTGTGGGTGACCCGGATATAACACAACTTTTACAATAGGGTTAGAGGTGGTTGGAAGTTTTGGCTGAGTAACCGAGGTTGATTGCTAGCTTCAGTGACGTTTCATACATTATAATTATCTATCATCATCAGACTGAATTGGTGAAAAGTGACCCGATAAAAAGAAGTTCACTCGACAGCTAGTATTTAAGTGGATAAAGTAAAAAAAAAACCGTTCTGCGTGTGTTAGTGACCTCAGGAAACCTCGGCAGAAAGCAGATTTACGGAGTAGATAGAGTCCAACGATGATTTACCCTAAAATGGCATTCTAATGAAGAGGATAAATGACACTCCGTCTTCCCCAACTCTGGAAGGTACGTGGAAAAACTGACTCGTTCTAACAGCACTCTGAGGTTTTAATTCTAGCGTTGCGAGTCGACTTGTATTTGTTCAATGTTTTATTAGTAAACGTGGAGAAAACATTACTCAAATGAATAACAGTTGGGTATTCGTTATTTTATTAAGTAATCTTTCTCTACGCATCAGAATTCAAATGTGGAGTGTAGTCAGTACCAGCCTGATAGAACATTATTGTTATATCTGTGTACGCTATAAAGAGCTACTGTAATCATGTGTTACGATAGTCAATACTTGATAAAGCACATTAAGGAATGCCTTTGATCTTCATAGGTACAAACTCTCTCCCCACTTTCTGCTACAGTACCTTTTACTCTCTCACTTCTTAGGCAAAGGCGAAAGGGAAACGGCTACTTCTGTGTATAGCATCCCACTAAAAGGTCATAAAATAAAGTATTGGAAACTTCTGGAGACTTTAACAGCTGACGGCACAACACACGCTACACCACCTGTCTACCTTCTCTATAACAGTACAACTCAACTATTGATACATGAATAAATTAACACACAGAGAAATGGTAAAACAACTTATGAACTAAAGACTGATGTATGTGTGTGGGGGGGGACGCAAATGAAAATCAGGTAAGTGTCACTGTTAAATCTATGCCCCGAAGGTGTACCGTATCCTTGCTATTCAATGTAAACATCTTCTGGTTTAAATTACAATCAACAAGTCTTTCAAAAGCATTCTATATTATCTAAAGTATTAGACTAAAAAAAACAATCACTTCACCAGACAGACCTCAACACACACACTTCCCGCCACGACCACCGACCGTCACACAAGTCGAGTTTAACACACAAACGTTACCACACCGTCTGCTGTCCATGTTTACTAATTAGTCCAATAATAGAAATTAAAATGAATGTAGAATGTGTTCATGAAGCTGAGTGCGTGACTCCTCCCCGTCACCAGGCCGTAAATATATCCAAGTGAAGACTAGTGGTACAGTACTTGGTGGTATTGATTATTACTGGACTATCAGCGTACATTAAACTGTACTGTCTTAAAATTAAACCTTCTCCTCTGGTACTTGTAAGGAATGAAAAACTGTCGCAATATTATACTCATGAACAAATGATCTATTAACAAATAAAATACATACTGTATCTTATATTAACTTGAAATTTTGGTTGTATATGGATGTGTAATGTGTGTATATTGTTGAATAGAATAACGCCAGTCACATATTTAAAGCTGCTTTCGACGTGTAGTACATCTTAAGAGTACCGCTCGGTCACCTTTGTCTAATATGTAAACAAAGATGACCAAATCCTAACCTTGAAGTGTTCCCATAATTTCCCACTTTCTACAAATTACTGTTACTTCACACACACACTATCCATACGTTACAATGCATCTCCCTTCTAACACACTTAATGACCTTGAGTAATTACCACAATTAGGTATGATAATAACCTTGAATCATTACCACAATTAGGCATGATAATGAACTTGCGTAATCAACATCGGTGGGTAATATTTAGGTTTAATGTGTTGTTCTATAATTTTGGTTCACTGTGAGCTACGTTTCAGTCTTCTTGGTAAATATATTTGACCTAGACACCATAATTAACCCGACAAATGTTTTAAAATCTAACACAATATAAACCTTCTGGCTAAATTAGTAGTAAATCTAGGTCAAGGAGACTTAGCTTAGTTACATAAGTTGTGCAAAAAAAAAAATATATATGACTCTTCATCCGGACATTTTTGGCAGCATTTCCCTACACGTCACCACCGGCCACTGTACCGGACACCACCACTAATTCCCCGGCAATTAGCTTAACCTACAACTCAGCAGTTCATCTGTGGTCACCCTCGAGACTCATAAACAAACCACAATTTGGTGAAACATGACAATATATTGTTGAGATGTTTTCGTTAAATACCGACAAAAATAAATCTTGTGTGAAAGGAACAGTAAAAAATAATTCCAAGGAAAAAAGTTGGATGACGTTACATGGTGGGAAGAAATATTGGAACGTGTCTTTACTTTAATAAGACAATTACAAGATAACGATTAAAAAAAATGGTACTGAAAGAAGCCCAAGAAAAAAGAGTGAGAGAAATAATTAAATATAATTGTCAATAGATAAATAAACATTAGTCAATACTGTTTACGTGATTCTCGGGGAATTAAAAATGCGTCAGTTAAAATTTTCTATAAGATATCAAATTATTTTATAATGAATCAAGTAAATACAGGATATCTAACTTTGCGGTAACTATAAAAAATAAATATAAATAAAAATGCACGATCTTGAAAACTACACAAACAGCAGACAGAGACAAAGAACATATACACAAACAAAATACAAACGAAAAACAAGAAAAAGCGATTAACCTCTTGTAATATCGTGATTGTTTGCTGTAAGGCGCCAATAAATGCGAATTATATCACCGAGCAGTCGAGGGACACACATCATAGACAAGAGTCAAAGATACTGGAGATGAAGGGGAAGGAGGCCGATGTTTCGTTTAATATTCCCATCATTAATCTTCTCATATCATAAAGTTACCCACGGCCTGGCTGGTATATGACAATGAACTAATGTACGGAAATTTAACTTTGACTTCCCTAAATACAGCTTGACACTGAAGTTCAAGTTCATAGTACAGTATATGGATTATAGTGTATAACATTCAATTTATACAATATCTCGGCCTGGGCAAGTTGAACAAGTCTTCCGTGAGTTTTCAAAGCTTCATACACCTCTAAGCCCCCTGAGTCGAGATGTGGGAACATACAGTATCTCACTTATGCTTTCATAATGATACCGGCTAAAATGAAGTCCATAATGCACCGAGATATTACCGTAACTTGGCATATTTACTTATCCACGGCAGCCAGGAAATGATTAGCATATACCTGTACAGTAAGCTACTAAACCCGGGACCAAGGGAGTGTGAGCGAGGCGCCCTCCCGTGTGTGGGAGACCATAACAAGGCAGCAACATGATCCACTTTCACCCGCTTCCCGCACCACCGCCCACCACTCTCACCCACCCACCTTACCAACGCATAAACAAAACTCTCGCTTTCTTCTTTTTTCGCATGAAAAAATATTCATATTGTGGTATTGGTGATAATTGTTTTGTAGTGGGTTGATGCTCATTTGTTTTGTGATGTTCTCACGTGTATATATATATATATATATATATATATATATATATATATATATATATATATATATATATATATATATATATATATGTGTGTGTGTGTGTGTGTGTGTGTGTGAGTTTTACAGAGAATAAAATCGCATGTCTCTGATATTGCAGACGTTATTGCAGGTCTGTAAATATAAACATGCATGTTTACAAGCAAATATCCACACAGAGTAACTTGCCAGTATATGTAACAGCACCAAGAGTGAGATTCTGTAAGTCCAGACTTAACCATCACTGGAATATATTCAGGCATATTTAAAACTCCATACATGCCCAGTACAGGTACTTGTCAAGAGTGCGTAACAGAGAATTGACCGAAAGCCCGACCGGCTACTAAGTTGATAAGTGGCGAAGATAAAGTAAACCGTACAGGGTATACCAGCGGCGGCGTAAGACTCCAGAGCTTGACGCAATTCTCTACCAACACACAGCGACGCCTCACCATCGCCGTCACTAATACTATGTTTATGTGTTGCTCAATCACCTTAACTACTGTGACGTATTTTTTAAGAGTAGTCGAACTCACCCTAGCTACAGTTGATTGTTAATTTCCCAAAAGGGTTATAAATTAACACGCCATTAAACTGTGGGCCATGAAACACCTCCATATTCCTTGATCAATAATAAAACAATACTTCCAAACTCACTCGCGTCTTTTATTTATTTTAGTGTTTCTATGAGAGGCATTAATGGATAGAGATAGTCTACTAATACACACTTATTTGTACTTGATAAATGATCAAGTCGGTGTACAGTCGCTGTCTCCATTGTGCATCACCACCGTATAGGTCCATTATCCCTTAAGCTAAATATTTCGCAAGTCATTTATATTTCACGTAGCTACAAGAGTCCCGGACAAACATTTCCTCTAGCGATTAGTGGCAGTCCTTTTTTTTTCTGTCATTGTTACCGAACTTACAAATGTTCACAAGTATAATTTTCCCTTTCTGTCTTTGTTCCTTAAGAGAACTACGCCATTACAGGTTAAATTAATTCTTCCATTGTTACAAGATTCGACAAGAAGAGCTGATTTAACGCATATTGTTCATTGTTCGAGGGTGCCCAAGTGTTCACTACGGTTGGCTGAGTCACTAAGGTGTCCGCCATATAATGCATCAAACACTAACTACTTCATGTGTTTACAAGTTCATCTAAACAGCTACACTACCATCTACCTTTTAGCTTCATGACTGAAACAATATCCCACTTAATAGCTACGAAGATTTTGCGTTTAAAATATAATTCAATTTTAAATAATCAACTTGACACCAAAAGCTACACTGCGTTAGGACGGTGCTATAGTATATTAAACAGAAACATTATCTGTTCAAAGGACTCGCTACTGTATCGCCATCAACCGTACAATTATCAATTTCTTTTCATCTCAAAATACTACTCTTCTTCCTCTCGTATTTTCTTCGCTGTATCACCTAACACTAAAATATCATCTTTACACACTTATTTATACACACACACACACACCACTTCTAATTGTGTATAAGTAATAACTATGAACATCACTTGTTATCTGCCGGGAGCGTGAGTGACCGCTTGTTTGTGTACCGTGCAAGATGACCTTAGATCAGGTAAAGCCTCATCCACCTGGTCTGAGTTTTACCAGCTAATGTCTGTCACTACTTACACACAACAATATCAAGAGTAAGAATATGTCTGAATAAAACTCCCACGGTACTGGCAACATATGTATTATTGAAGCCAAAAAAATTAATACTGAAACGCCACAGATAAGATGTGAGAATACTTGATATTGTCTATAATAATCTAAATAATAATTACATTGAATTCATGACAGACACACGACCGCATTTATAGGCAGGTGTAGTAAATGACCTGAGAACTGGCATTAATTAAGACTAGGTCACTGAAACACAACACCTGGCATTAATTAAGACTAGGTCACTGAAACACAACACCTGACATTAAGTAAGACTAGGTCACTGAAACACAACACCTGGCATTAATTAAGACTAGGTCACTGAAACACAACACCTGGCATTAATTAAGACTAGGTCACTGAAACACAACACCTGGCATTAATTAAGACTAGGTCACTGAAACACAAACACCTGGCATTAATTAAGACTAGGTCACTGAAACACAACACCTGGCATTAATTAAGACTAGGTCACTGAAACACAACACCTGGCATTAATTAAGACTAGGTCACTGAAACACAACACCTGGCATTAATTAAGACTAGGTCACTGAAACACAACACCTGGCATTAATTAAGACTAGGTCACTGAAACACAACACCTGGCATTAATTAAGACTAGGTCACTGAAACACAACACCTGGCATTAATTAAGACTAGGTCACTGAAACACAACACCTGGCATTAATTAAGACTAGGTCACTGAAACACAACACCTGGCATTAATTAAGACTAGGTCACTGAAACACAAATGACACCTCCATGTTATCTAATTCAACTAATATACAACAATATAGCATCAATCTAACAGTGATACGAGTCAAGGTGTTGGATCTCAGAATGATAACAGGTAACAATAGTATTCAGCATCAGTATATACTTGTCACGTAGCGAGGGAGGAAATAGTAGGAGTCGTGATGTGTGAGGGTGACACTTGATGTATGTAGCCTTCACCCACAGTGTGTTAATATACCCGACACCTCCAACAGGGTGTGGCACTGAGGAGGGGGCGGGAGGTAAGGAGAGGAGAATGTGGCACTGAGGAACGTAGATGGAAGAGGGTATTTGAGGGGAGGAATGGGGAAGAGAGGGGTCATAGGCGAAGGGAGGGGGTGAGAGAAGGAGGGGGAATGTGGGGAAGGGAAGGATGATGACGAGATGGGGAGGAACACATGGAACGGGACGGGATGGGGTGGGCGTGAGGAAGGAGGAAAGGAAGGAGGGAGGTGATGACCCTCAGGTAGCGAGGTATAATTAAATCTACCTGTGTGAGTGAGATGGATGTGTCGTCTTCTGTTGCTTCTTACCACTCTCTCCCTCTCATCCTCCCTCTCTTTTACCTCACACCCTTACTCTCTCTCTCTCCCTCCCTCTCTTGCCTCACTCTCTCCCTCCTTCTTCCTTATCTCACACTATCACCCTTATTCTCTCTCTCTCTCTCTCTCTCTCTCTCTCTCTCTCTCTTCTACGTCCCCTTTTCTTCTCTTTCAGTTTCCTCTCCCTCTTTCTCTTCCCTTCTCTTTATTTCCCTCTTTAAATACCCTGTCTCTCTCTCATTTTCTCTTTATTAGCTTTCTTTACCTTCCCCGACTCCCAGATGAGGCATAGATGGTCTTGTTAGCTCGCGTGTGGTGCAGTGTATAGATCCACAGTCAGGTGTTGAAAGTGGTATTGATATATAATCATCCTTTGTCGTTATTTATGACCTCAAACCTAAAAAAATCCAACCACAATAACAGGTAACTTGAGCCATGACGAGTTACCTCCCTTCCACCCCACCCATTCTATCCCTGACCCCTTCCTACCCACCCACTCCCCTCCCACCCCACCCACTCTATCCCTGACCCCTTCCTACCCACCCACTCCCCTTCCATCCCACCCACTCCACCCCTGACCCCTTCCTACCCACCCATTCCCCTCCCCACCCCACCCACTCCCCTCCTGAGCTGTCGGGATGTGAAAAGATATATATATTTTTAGGGGGAGTTGAAGTGATGTTGATCTAGGAGTCTATTATAAAAATCTACACCACAAAAACAAAAAAATGATATTGTTTTGTGACCCTAAAAAACGTAGAAAGTGTTGTTAAAATGCTGAGGAATTTAGAATGGCTCTTTTTGAAGTACGTAAGTTAGTGAATGTTCTATTATTAGTGAGTTAAAGAAACAAACTAGAGAGAATATATATAGATCAAGGTTGTGGAAGATTGAATTTGGAAACGTAATAAAAGCGAAAACATTGACAATATAATCACAGAGATAAAACAAAGAAAATGTCCTTATTAATTTATGAACTAATGGTATATATTAGATGCAATAATCATACATAAAACATTACAGAAAGGAAATGATACGTTTTGGAAATGAATAAAAAATCGGTAATTGCATGTCGTAGCTGAGTTAGGAAATGATTGAACACTTTTATGGATAACTACTTATTTATTATCTTTTATTTACGTTAACTATTTTCTGGGATATTCAAGGTTGTTATGGACTATGCTGTGGGGAGAGAAGAGAGTAGAAACATTGCCTGTAACACCTAAGAGCAGGGAAGGGCACACCAGGGAGTTTTATAGATGACGAAACTCTACATCAAAACCTCAACAAAACAAGACTCACTTACCCCAGGCTTGTCCTCATAGTCATCATCTAGATACTCCTGGCTGTCCTCATCATACGCTGGTTCTGGAGCATAGACTGGTTCCTCATCATACGCTGGTTCTGGAGCATAGACTGGTTCCTCATCATACGCTGGTTCTGGAGCATAGACTGGTTCCTCATCATACGCTGGTTCTGGAGCATAGACTGGTTTCTCATCATACGCTGGTTCTGGAGCATAGACTGGTTCCTCATCATACGCTGGTTCTGGAGCATAGACTGGACCTGAAGCGTAGACTGACTTGGGAGCATATCTAAAATCAGAGGCATAGACCGGCTCCTGGTCATATACTTGATCTGTGGTACGAACAGGGTCATGATCATAAGCTGGTTCTGTGGTGTAGACAGGTAACGAGGTGTACACTGGGTCTCGTGGATCATACACTGGGTATCGTGGATCATACACCGGCGCTTGTGGATCATACACTTGCTCAAATGAATCATAGTCTTCATCCTGGGGAGCATAAATCACTTCAATGCTGCTGTGAGGTGTTGTGGTCAGTGGATCTAGAACCACTTTCTTGGGCACCGGTGTGTACTTGGCCTCGGTCACCTGCTCAAACGCGGAAGGTTCGGTCTCGAAGTAATATGGCTCGGATTCATATTGTTCGCTGACGGGCGATTCTGAAGCCTTGGGTTCGTAGAGGTTTGGTCGGGGATTATAACTGGGTGAATCATCTTCATACACTGGCGATTCAGGTTCATAGCCAAGTTTATCATGGTTATAGGATGGTGGTTCGGGTTCGGGTTCATAATCATGTTCGTAACGCGATGGTTTAGGTTTATAGACAGGTGAGTCAGGTTCATACGAGGGTGGTTCGCGTTCATAGGTTGGGATTCGAGAGGTGGTATAAGGCGTGACGGTGGTGGACTTTGCCTTCAATGTAGACTTCTTCCGAGTGAGGACTGGTCGGTAGCGGAGTCTTTTGTCTCGCTGAGGGGCCTCCGTGGGTGCGGGCGTTGTCGTGGGCGATGGCACGGGTATGGGTGTCAGTCTCCGTGGCAATGGTCGATTTAAGACTCTGGCTACGCCTCTCCTTCGTGCCGTCAAGCCTCTGGTGCTCAGCGGAGTAGATTCGAGCTCTACAGACTCGTCCTCGGTACTTTTTGATTCTTCGTCCTTAATGTTCGTCTTCATGCCCCAGCCTCCTCGAATTTTCTTGTAGCGTTCTCTGAGCTTCGAGGCAGCAGTGAAGGACGGGAATGATGATCTGGAGGTGGTGCTAGTGGAAGATGATATACTGGAGGTGGACATAGAGGTACTGGTGGAGGTGGAGGTGAAGACGGTGGGCTCGGAGGAGGTGGTGGGGAAGGAATACGTAGGTGCGGGTTTCTCAGTGGTGACTAACTGTGGCGTCTCCTCCACCTGAGGGATGGAGGGAGGCGTAAATAGCACTGACTGCAAAAATGACAAAGAGTGAATAATTTACCCGCACTTAGTTCAGTTAAGATCTATACATTTAGTGGAAAGAATAGAATATAGATTGTTTACCATTCTAAGTCAGAGGTAACTAGAGCAACAAAATGAAAATGTTCAGTGTGAGAAAATAAAACATATTTGATCAACTGAATCAAAACATTCACTGTAAATGTCCATATATGTGTTAAAGAAAAACATCCAAAATAACAATCAATCAAGTAAATCTAAGTAATTCTCTCTCTCTCACACACACACACCTGGTCCTCCGGATATTGGGGGCGAGTCCTGATTCTCTTCCTGATGGGCAGACCCAGTTGTTGTCGTCTCAGCAGCAACAGCCGTCGTCTCTCGGGGTCCAGCGGTCGTCGACGCCTCGCCCCTGGCCTTCGTCGTACCAGAGGTCGTGACACAGAGTCGGACAACTCGTAGCTCTCGTCGTCGTCAGGGAACAGCGACTGTCGGGTCACCGTGGGTTGGTGCCTGGAAGGGGACCCTGTGTATTCATCTTCGTCGTCATCTACAGCTGGGTCGTGGACGGCCTGTGCAGGTGGGTCGTTCTTCTGGTCGTTGGGCCGGGGGTGACCTCGTGATTCCTGGGCCCATGCGAACCCAGCCAGAAGCAAGGTCACCTGCAGAGAGAAAGGGACGAACGGGTTAGAACTGAGGTCAACAGCCAGCATGACGCAACAACTATGTCAGGTCATGACGATAAATATCATGATTCTTATTACCTTTGACCCTGAATAAACTTAAGTCATTTCCACTTCCTCACGATATCAATTACTTATACTATGAAACAAAAGTTTGGTTACAGCAGGGCGTGGTGGAGGGCTTAGTCACGGGTCGAGGGGCTAAACTTACATGTGTGTGTATCTATCCTTGTGTGTTTTAATTCTCTAGATGTAAAAAATATATGAAAACAAATCCCAAACCAGAAGTTGTATACTATCAATATAACTAACAGGATGATGACTTTTGTAGGATTCTCTCATTGTTCTTGAAAGTCTATCCATGTCTGTTTTGAAGTCCAGTACTGTGGTTGTACTCACGGCTTTAGCTGGTAAACTGTTCCATAGGTCTTCCACCCTCTGCTTGAAGTACAGTACTCCCTTGTGTTCGTTCTATAGGGCAACTTAACGAGTTTCAAGTTATGACATCTCTAAACATTACTCTGGGTTTACTTCTTGCAACCATTCAGGGTTTTAATTGTCGTTTCTTGTCTGAAAATTTGTTAGTCCTAAGGCTGTGTTGCGCCTTTTCTAATGAGGTCTTTTAAATGTATGGTCTCCACGCTGGTATACAGTTAGAGAATATTTATTTAGAACAAACCTACGAGAGAACCCGAGTTGAGAACAAATAAAGGCTAATGAGAAAAACGAGATTGTCACAAATATAAATTAAAATTGAGAAAATGAGTTCAGTTACAGAATATAGTTTTCACACAATTCAGCTTTAATAACTTCATCTACCTCACTATCACACAACAGTACTGCCACTGAAATAAACAAAAACCCTTCTAGGACCTTCGCTACATAGGGAAAAAATACTCTACCATAACTAGATACATTTATTTATTACTTGCTAGAAGATAAAATTACGGTAGCTAATCTGTTTTCGACGTTTCTATTCAATGTTGTCGTCCCGAGGCTGCAGGCGTTACGTCAATACTCAAACCATTGCTGCTGTTTTATGCTATATTTGTGTATATTATCGTAAGTCAGGAAGCTTAGTGCATTTTTTATATTCTTTAGTTACGAGTGAAATTTTTTATTACGTTTGAAAATCTCGTGGAGTGGGTGAATGGGTTGGTGGGCGGGAGGGTGGGCGGGATGGGGACTACCTCGCTTGGAAACTCCCACGGCGAACACAGTGAGGCAACATCTTATCCACACGTTCTGTTTCCGTTCTTGCTAAACGTAAGAAGGCGTGTCACAGGAGACGTTATTTCCGGTCCTGGGTGTGGTGATGGTAGTAGGGCTGATGGTGGTGGTAGTGGTAGTAGTAGGGGTGATGATGGTGGTAGTAAGGGTGGTGATGGTGGTAGTAAGGGTGGTGGTGGTGATGATGGTTGTAAGGGTGTAGTGGTAGTAGTAGGGGTGGTGATGGTGGTGGTGGTATGATTGGTGGTAGTAGTAGTAGTAGTAGAGTAATAATAATAATAATAATAATAGTAATAGTAGTAGTTGATAGTAATAGTTGATAGGAGGAGTAGTAGTAGTAGTAGTAGTAGTAAAAGTAGCAGTAGTACCAACACATAATGGTTTCCACGTTAGTACAGTTTCCAACGGTCATACCCATACAAACCCCCAATTGAACCCTGGTATAACATGTGCATTGTCTTATCCGAGTTCACAATAACCGGAAGAAAGCTTAACACCACCCAATCACCACAACCACCACTACCACCCCGTCCCTCCCCCTACGTGAAGTCATCGGTTGTACCCACACAGCAACGCCGTCAACACGTTTCCATGACAACATTAAGAGATTGAGGTATTTGTTAACGCAGAAACATGGAAAATATATGTTTTTATCATCCTGTCCTTATTTAGTTCTTTGTTTCTCTTTATTTTTTTATTATTATTCATACGCAAGTGACACAAGAACAAAGAAACAACGTAAGTGGTACACAATAAGTTGTACAAAAGGCAAGTGGACTGAGATCTTTGGAGACACTTTTAAAACAACAAAACAAATCAATAAAGAATAAAAAACAAGAAAAATCATCTGATAAAAGACGAGAAAAAAAATAGGTCGACGCAGTATACAGTCGTGAGCAAATCTTTAAAAGGAACCAACCCTTTCCTGTTGCCCACAAACCCGGTTACTAGGAACTGTCACTAACTCTTCCCGTGCTCTATTTTAGAACTTAATCCGATTTATTTTATTTGAACTTAATAAAATTATCCATCACTTAAACTCTATTTATAAATGATGTTGACAGATGCTATGAATGCAAAAGATATGCAACAAGGAAAGTAGTAGGGGAAGGCTGCCCGTTGCCTGTCCATTTAACATATCACGTTTTGGCGCGCGCCGGGTTGTCCAAGATCACTGAACCGAAGCTGAAATTGCAAAGGTTACGTCTGCATTACCATTTTGAGACACCCCTACAACACCTGTCCCTAATACATGAAGTGCAACACCACACTTTCTCTCTCTTGTGATGTAGTTTGTGAAGGTCGCCACGTTAACTACCAGAGAAATGACGGTACTGAGTGGGGTGGTTATGATGGTTGTTGGAGGTAATAATGATACCAACAGTTAAGTTGTTTGTACTTGTTGGAAGGTCAAATAGTAGATACAGAGGTAATGACAGTTTTTGTGGTAGTGATTCAGCAAAAAAGCTTCTTCAAGACTAAAAATTACTAGGTGTTGGCGAGACTTGACCATTATTTTTCATTCTTTACCGTTGCTGCCTTCAATATTTTTTTTTCTCATCTCGTGTTTAAGATAATAAATGTTGAAAGAAAAAAACAAACATTGTCTATTGCACGATGATTTACAATATATATCGAGCTGAATTTTATCACCCTTTTATCGTCATTCTCTCTTCAAGCATATATATTTATTTATTTATTTATTTATGTAGAAACTATAAAAGAATTTCGATGACCAGAACCCGAATGAGTAAGAAACTTCGCACACGGAACCACGGAACATTCTTATCAAATCTCGGCAAAATCTGAATCAGTAGTTTTTCACAAGTCGAAGATAGAAAAGTTAGACTAAGTGATTTCAGAATGATTCGTATTCTAGGTAGGGGTAGTCATATGTAACCCACCCAAAAATTATGGAACCGGGCTACACCAATCACGTGAGATGATAAAATATTACTGTAACAATTAATTTATAAATGTGTTTAAAAAAAATGTCTGGGTGTACCAAAACATGACCGTAACACACTCGTAACTTTTATGTCAATTAACAACCAGTTTTATTATGGTACAGTTATTACCACTCACTCCCTTCAGGTATTTATCTAAATCATTATCTCTTTAAAACCATTTCTGAGATAATAAATCAACATTTCATCTTACACCGTCTCCCTCATGGACCAATAACAAAGCATGGTTTCTACACTCTCTGCCTAAGGATATAATTGTCTTCCATCACGGAGCAATATTATAGTCGCTGAACATAAGAGCTGGGCAACTAGTGTGTGCAATTTTGATGTGATGGGAAATTAATAGTTGTTTTTATTTTTGTCGTTATGTATAAGATGATGTATTAATATGGAATCATTTCTGGGGTATAAATTTAGTGTGTTAGTGTGTGTGTGTGTGTGTGTGTGTGTGTGTGTGTGTGTGTGTGTGTGTGTGTGTGGCCCCAGAGTCATAGCATGAAACATTAAACAACTATAACAGGGATAAACAATAGGGGTACGAGTATATTAGTTACCACAAAGAACTAACTGTATTATTTTTCATTAAACTCATCCTAAGTTCCACAAATTCCACAAATTACGTAATATATGTCAAACGTTAACTCATATGCAATTCGTTATAACTGACTTGATATTGATGTTGAAAGTTTATTTAGCCAGAAAAATACAGATACAGAGCGGATAATAATAACAATAGTAATGTAATCACTAAATATTACGTTAGGTCTAGTGTTTTGGTTGGCTCTCATTCTACATTCAGTTTATACACCGCAAGCGAGTCCCTCAAGCATGACGGCCCGTTAGAAGTAGTAGGGATAAGGCAAATTACATTAAGCTTACAGTACACAAGAAGCCAGTGTGGTTTACGATGCACTCGACCGCCTACACTTCCCCAAATGTAAAATTAGGTTACTAATTTACAGCTGGGTGAACTAGGGGTGCCCTGGGCGTAAACCAGTTAAACTTGGGACATTAGGTCAATGCTGTATCCATTCAGTCATCTGATTCTTAATGAGTTGACATTCAACTGATTTTTTTCATCGACATTTGGAAGAGTAACTTGCATATATTTAGACATGAATTTATGAAATAGTGATTCTTGGCATCTTTCTTTGTCCGTCTAATCATTGTTAGTATTAGGTAGTAGGTAGTTACCAAACAGGGAGGTACTACGGCCTGGGAAGATATTGGAAGCATAATGTGTTGTCTAATGGTAGACCCTGCTGCCATATGTGACCAAGTCCCAGGTTGATGATCTGACTTTCTGCCTCATTTACACACAATTGCAGGGTCTCAATTGTTTCTCTTACTTTGACAACACAACATACATATATTGTTTCTCACCTTTGATTTTTTTTTCATTTTTGTATTTCTTTATGGTTCTTTATTATTATTATTATTATTATTATTATTATTATTATTATTATTATTATTATTATTATTATTATTCATTATTATTATTATTATTATTATTACATTTTCCCCCCAGGCCCCGATGTGGGTCAGTGACCTGTGCCTGGGTGTGCTAATCCCTGTAAAATAAATAAATAAATAAATAAATAAATAAATAAAATACATTTACTACCGGCGTCAAACGTAACAAGTGGGGGAGGGGGGAGGGGGGGGAGGGGGGAGGAGGAGGGAGGTTAAGGAACACCAACCAACACCTTATCTTCAACAGAAATACGAAACCTAATCATACAAATTCAGCGTGAAGCAAATGTTCTTGTGAATCTGTACAGTGTGGGAAAAGGATGAGTAGGCATATTGCTACTAGTCAAGTTCCTCTTCCTCCTGGGAAAAGGACGAGTGGTCAAGTTATAATTTGTTATTTACTTCTTCCTCCTGGGAAAAATACACGCTAGAGTGACAGAGCGTGGCGGATAACCATAGATCATAGTCCTCGTAATTAAAATATATATAATTCATATACAACTTTAGTACAATCTCTGCGTCTTTACTGGACCACTAGTGTCATACCGTAAGTGAGCCAGGTAAGTGAGCCAGGTAAGTGAGCCAGGTAAGTGCACAGGGGTGGCGTGTTGTGACGGAGTAGGCTAGGGTAACGTGACGCAGCTTTAACTTACGCAAACTATTCGCGGGAAAACCTTCATCTTGGGTGTGGCCGAGTCAGCTACCTAGGCAGTGAGTGACTTAGTACCTGGACCCTGAACTCTATTCACTATGGCAGAATCATGACTTTAGGCTCGTAGTATTTCACCAGCATCATTGTCTCTCCACATACTATATACTCAGGGTTTTCCTTTGTGGCTAAGCTACAGTAGTTTTTGAAAGGATGCAGAGAGAGATAACAAATCTACGTGAACAATGGAACACAAATCTTACACGTCAAGGCATTATTCTTCTAACATTTCCTACAACTCTAGTTAAAGATTGTGTTGTTTCACTCCAAATGTCAGATAAAAGCTGTCATCACTTACACGATATCATATGGAATTCATCACATTAGTTTTCATGATGTTATTTCTCTCGCCTAGAAACTGTTATTATTATTATTATTATTATTATTATTATTATTATTATTATTATTATTTTTTTTTTTTTTTTTATTATTATTATTATTATTATTATTATTATTATTATTTATTATTATTATTATTATTATTATTATTTTTATTATTTCATTATTATTATTATTCCCCCTCTTAAAACTAATGCTACTACCCGTATTGCTATTACTGCTACTACTACTACCACTAATAATAATAATAATAATAATAATAATAATAACTGTATTCCTATTTTACAGGTGTTTTCCCCGTATGATGAAGCGTTACCAAGCAGGTGTTGATCCCCTGATTCTTAGCATCTGAGAGGTGTTAAGGTCAACGCACCACCTTGACAGAATCCCAGTACACCTGATCTGTGTATTCACCCCAATGCTGAATGTCTAAGTTTGTGTACAGGGAGGCAACCCAGTCCTCCACTCTAGCTTGTAAATGAACCCCGGATCACCCACTTAAGAGGTTAATTACTCAACCGTTTGTCTATCGGGGCCGCTAAAAAATCTAGGTTAATTATCTAAGCAAGAGGGTCACGAACGTCTCACGGATCACCCGCCTAATCTGCATTGATTACGTCAAAAACAGGTTATCATACGTATGGTGACGTCATAAAGTTTTAGAGATATAATGACGTCATAAACAGTTCGCAAGATGCATGGTGATGTCGCAGAGTTTTGACAAATCGGAGCTCCATAGCCAACGACCCAACAGCTGTGACTGATCTACAAGTGTAAGACAAGTGTTACAGCCAGCCAGGAAGTAAACAACGACCATTACCAACATAAACAACAAACTTCGTGGCATTTCTTATATAACCCACAACATAAATAACGGGTTTCATAAAACATCATGAACTTTGCCATATCCTTGACATTTTTATTGGTATCGTTGGAAAAAAAAAAACCCATATCAAATAAGTAAACATTTGGGATGACTTCCTTTGTTATCAGAATTATGTACGAGTTCTTATCTTCAATGGCATAATCCCATGACATAAAAACCCAAGAGTATAGGACAAGTGAACGTTTATCTAGAATTACCCCGTGTTGTTATTGTTACACTGACGCTAATGACAGACGGATGATCGATATATGGGGACTTTAAATTAACCTTCAAAACACTAATAACGACTTGAAAATTATTCTACTCATGTGAATGTAAACACTAAATGAGGCAATTAGCACTGTCTATAGATAAAATCCTTCCCATAACACTAGTGAGGTTTTTATCACATATTGAACAAAATGTCTAGTTTCTCTCGCCTTATGAAACACACCCGACCATTTCCTCCAATACAATACAAATAACTTCCCCTCCCTCCCAATTTTATTCAGGTAGATTCTATTGTATACAGCATGTGTAATAGAGGAGATGAATGTTTAATGAGCATCAAATAAATAAATGTCCTCTCAAAACAACATAAAAAAAAAGTAACATTCGCAGTGAAAGAGTAAACCTGCTGTGACAAGAGAAAGTACATGAGCAGAGTTGAGGAGATGATGTTGTTGTTACCAAGAAGTATAACTACACTATGCTGTTTCCGGCTATCACTTTCATCCCACCAGTGTTCGTTCGTAACAATGTAATCATGACATGCTATACTTTTTTATTATGGTCCTTGTAATGAAGCTCCTAGTTGCCCTTCATTTCCACCTGGTACAGTTAGCATTGCCAATCCTCTCTCTATATGATGTGTAAACTCGTGACCGCTTCATGGAGAGAGGATTGGTAACGCTAACTGTACCAGGTGGAAATGTGGGCAACATTACATGACATCATAGACAAGAGAAAAAGGCAATATGTAAATAAAAGAATCGTAATAGAATCTTATAGTTCAATGGTCTTCTGCAGCTAAGATGACTGTGGTAAAATAAACAGTAAAAATATTGTATGAAGGACAGCCGTGTTTGTCATGTCAGTATCGTAGGTCGTTTGTAAAGAGACAATCCACTTTAAACTGCACATAAAATAAGAGTGAAAAAGACTAATAATGTAAAGTCACCTCATCCAACAGACAAAACCTGCTTGGTCTTTTTTTTTTTAGTTTCTACATAATATAATCTCCCTAAACCTGAAATTTAAATCTAAACTGCAACAACTAGTACCTAACCTTTAGTAACTAAGTTCTCTGAGTAAATAAACTAATCCACCATAAAAAAAAATCAACGATAAAATAACCTGGTTGAGAAAGTCAGTTAAGAGTCTAAATAAAAGTGGTATATCTTATCAATGTCTTTCCTTGCAGTGTCTTGGCAAAATACCGATATTCAGATATTTTCTTATATCTTCTGGACAATTGCCATCTAGTGTGTGTGTGTGTGTGTGTGTGTGTGTGTGTGTGGCATCAAAAGAGACAAGTGAAAGTCATATGCAAATAATCATAGTAAAAAAAATCGATACTTAATGAAAAACTAATAAAAAAAAACGTAATAACAGAATGATACACACACGCACACACACACACACACACACACACACACACACACACACACACAGAAAAAAGGGGGAGCGGAAGAGAGAGGGTGAGAACATTTGATAGTGTAGATGGGAGAAATGATAAGGAGTAATAAATGACGATAATAATGCAGATGAATGAGTGAATGAATGACATGACCCGTGGGAAGTGTGTGTGTGTGTGTGTGTGTGTGTGTGTGTGTCTCTCTCTCTCGTCGGAGCTGACACGCCTACCAAAGATATCATATAAACAGTATATACATTCCCGCAGCTGCATTACATTACGTTCAATCACAGTGTATCCATCTGTCACTACACTGTATTTACGCGACATTAAACGGTCTTTACCCTCAAATACACGACATTAACGTGCATTTGTGGTAAACTACGCTACCTTTATGCGGAACATCAATATATTTTCAAGTAACTACACCACATTTTCGCATAACCAGTATATTTCATGCCCATTTAGTACAGGGAGATTCAGTTAATTTTCAGCCGTAATTTTTTTTTATCAGAATACCGATAAACTCTAGAATTTTAAGGTCTTCCATTCTAAAATATATACCTTATTATGACTACCTACTTCGTCATGAACACACCAGCATGCAGCATGAAGCAAAAAACAAATTACTGTAGAATAAAGCAAAAAGTTGATGCAAGTTAGAGGAAGACAGGAAACCATCTTAATCCACTTTCATTGTTGTAAAGTTCAGTAAACAGGAGGGTTAAGTTCTTGTAAATCATGTATATACCAACGTGGATTATAACTCTCTCTACTATCACTACTGCGCGTGTACGTATATACTGTATTAGCAAAAGCATTCATGGTGAGGGACATTGAGCACCACCCAGAGACGCCTTGTTTAGGAAGCAAAATGTTGACAGGTTGTTTTTTGTTATAGTCAATATGTTAACACTTTCACATGGCCAAATAACGCGATAGGAAACAGTGTATCAGGTGACATAGATGTGTTTTGGGGTTTGTCGATGGGTATTTGTCGATGGGTATTTGTCGATGGGTATTTGTCGATAGGTATTTGTCGATGGGTATTTGTCGATGGGTATTTGTCGATCACTTAATAACTTAGTCAGAAATATTCCCAGGTAGACAGAAGAGGTGAGAAGCGTGTGGTGAGGAAAGAAGGAACAGGAGGGCAAGAATAATATGAAGGGAGAGTAAAGCAAGGAAGGGGATAACGAGAGAGAGAGAGAGAGAGAGGAATGCGTTTAGTGAAGAGGGAGGACGGAGGGAGGAAGGGAGAGAGATAGTATGTGAGAGAGTGAGACAGAGAGAGGAAGTTGCAGTAAGAAAGTGGTAAGACGGGTGAGGATAAAATAACAAAACACTGAGTAGTAAAAAGATGTTTGACGGTGCAGCTGACTGGCCTCACAGTACCATCATGTAGGTACAACGGAGGAACACACACACACACACACACACACACACACACAAGGACAGGCACTATAAGAGTCAAGGATATGCATATAGACAAACACGAAGACGAAAGATTTAAATTATTACAGTAATTGACCAAAATAAAAAAAACACTCACGAATCCAAGGAGATACAACTAAAATGGCAGACACAGACAGTCACACATAAATTGACAGGTAAACAAACATAAACATGACGGTATAGACAGACAGATTACGTATAAAACAACCAAACACACAAAAACCAAACAACGCAAGGGAACAAACAAGAAAAACTTACTTTAATGAATCATCAAAAATATAAGGCAATAAAACTAACAATATTTTCTTTGAATTATTTAATGAAAACAAATAACAAACGCTTTTACGTGAGTCAATCCTGAAACAAGTTTATAACGTAAGAATACTGATAATGTTTGTTTTTACTTAATTACTAACACCTTCGTTTATGTGTGTCGTCTGTTACCAAGGTTAGGTTAGGTTAGGGATATAATAATAATAATAATAATAATAATAATAATAATAATAATAATAATAATAATAATAATAATAATAATAATAATAATAATAATAATAACGATAATAAATAATAATAAATAATGATAATAATGACGATAATAATAAATAATAATAATAAATAATAATGATAATAATAATAAAGATAAACCAGAAGAGGATGGAGAGGATGACCAAACAAGACTACGGAACAACATCAGATAATTACCAACAGTATGGCAAGTCGTAAAAGTTATGACCCAGCGGTACATTACCTTCATAAAATGGGGTCATCTATTATATTTTAATGGCACTGCTTTAGTATTTACTTTATGATTATTACCAGTGATTAGTCAACAAATAAATGCTACTATTACTATCAATAACTACATCAATAGATATAATATTGATGTACTGGAATATTAACAAGATAACCTTGAAATCTCTATAACATAACACTGCAATACCATATCAACAATACCCAAATCAACTTCACAACTTTATTTAAACAATATTTCGTCATTATAACAATAAATACAACACAATAACAACAATACTTCCAATAATGAGAATAATATTTCAACAACCACATCAATCACCACTACTACCATTACATCAACCACATCAATCACCACTACTACCATCACTAGCCTAACACCACCACATCAACCATAATTACAAACACCAGATCAACATTAACATCACCGCATCAACCACAATTACCATCCCCAGATTAAATACATCAATCACAATAACCATCACCTAACTAAATACCACCGCATTAACCACCACTATTACCGCAACAACCACTACCACTACCACAACAGCCACCACCACTACCACAACAACCACCATTAGGGGCCACAGCACAGAAGGAGTCGCCAGATTACAACACCTTCAAGGCCTTCATGATCTGAGACCACTAAAACCCACACACCCTACTGACGATGGTGTGGTGTGTGTGTGTGTGTGTGTCTGTCTGTCTGTGTGTATGTGTGTGTGTGTGTGTGTGTGTGAAAAGGTGATACAAAGAGCACCTCCGTTAAACCAGTACACAGAGAGAAAGATCATTTTTACAGCAACACACAAAGGTTCATTGAGGTAGAAGCTGAACTGTCTCCAGGCACCAGTTCCCCACGTGATAAAGAAAGTTGTCATAGGAACAAGGTCTTTCTCAGGACCTAAGTAGTACAGAGGTCTTAAGACAGTTTACTCTTAACACTTCTGTAGGTGGATCCCATTCCTATCAAGGGTCACATATATTTATCAGAATATTGAGTTTCTTATTTTATGTACTATAGGGCTCACACACACACACACACACACACACACCCAAGGCCGAAAAGCGTTAGTCTAAGACGTCAGCGGCGGAAATTATCAACAAGGACAAAGACAGCCAGAGCCAGGGCGACAGGTAATCGAGCAGAGATTATGGTGGCCCTCCCATTATTACCCCGAGTCCTCTCACGCCTTTGTCCACCTCCCACCACACAAAGACGGGTTGAGGGGGCCGCCAGCCTTACCCGCCCGGCAGAGTACTGAAGTTGATATCCTGACCTGCACAGATCATTACTGGGGTGAATTAATTAAAACGTGGTTATGTAATCTCGCTGTGGGAGCTAATTTATACTTAAAAGCTTCAAAGAATGTGACATTAATTGTTCAGTGGACTTGGAAACTGATAGGTCTCCCCGCTCTCTCTCACATACAGTAGGCACATCATTAAAAGAACCAACTACTAACAGATCAAGAAATGGACAGAAATCTTAATTAGCCATTTAGTAAGGTTATAGTTCACCTTTAACTAACCGACCCATCAGCAAACACTAACAGCTGTAATTAGACACTTGTAAAACAGCTTCATAAATAGTTTTTTTCTGCGGTCAACAATCAAGCGTAAGTAACTAAGCTTAAAAACTACCCAACCATGAAACAGAATAAATGGAACTTAATATCCAAAGGGAAAAGAAGACATTATGTAGATAACAAAAGACTATCTCGAACGTTAAATGACAAACCAAACCACAAGCAAATCAACGTTAACTACTCAACCAAAGACCATAGAGTATCCTGTTGATCAGTAGTCAACCACAATAACCAAACACCAACTGAATAATCAAGAAAACCCGACCGTCAATGATAACAAATAGACCAATGGGCAGTCATATTAGTCTTAGCTAAGTAACCAATAGGATGATAGAACAACTGCGTTTTATAGCCCAATGAGGGAACAGGGCGGCCAAACGCTTACGTTATAATCAACAACACCCTTGAACCAACGACTGACCCCTGACTTCCCTCTTACTTTCATCTGGTGTTACTACGCCGAAAAATGGCGCAAAAACGCTTTAATTTACGTTGTAGTGAAGTCTGAAGAATGTACATGACCTCTCGAGTATAATAGGGAAGAACCTGTTTACTCTTAGGTCACGCCCAGAAGTAAACATACAAGCTTAGGAGGGATTTGATGTATAAATGAATAACTTTATATATGAATTGGTTTATATTTTAAATTTGCCTAAGTAAAAGTCCTCATAAAGTAAATAATAATAATAATAATAATGATAATAATAATAAAGAAATATTCGTATGATACTTAAATTTTGTTAACAAGACGCATGGACGAAATAGAAAAAAAAATCTAAAAGTAATTCTTAAACACAAACAATAAGAATGCAAATATGAATAATGAGAAAGAAGAGAAAATAAACGTAGTCTTATACAAACGTGTCAATGAGTGAGAAATAATGACAATGACAGAGTGACAAATTAGTGCTGAGGGAGACATCTGGTGGTAGAGGAACGCGACGTCCGTTCATTAGAGTCAAATTTCAATCTACCCCCCCCCCCCTTCTGTGTCTTTGGGTGATGATGGTTATTTGTTTTTGTTGATCTGCTCCTCTGCCTGCTGTTCTGTGCCTCTCCCTTTAGAATGTTCTACACACCGTTAACAAATTCCTGGTAGAACACACACGGTAACACAGGCGACGAGAGAGTAATCAAGGTGACCTGATAAACTAAACGCGATTAAATTATTTCCGATTCAAATATCATTACTTAAAACAGCATAAAAATTGACATTCAGATCTTTTTCTTTTTAATGTACGTAAACCTTAATTCTAGATATAATGAACACGTAGAGAATTATCAAATGCGACCGTGCGAGCGAGCGTGTCTGTGTTTGCACAAAACCCTTCAGAAGATCACTAAATATTGACTAAATATTGTTGTGTAATTATCTTAGGTCATCATCACAAGATCATCCGGTGGAAGATGTGAAGCAACAGATTGTTATGGGTCTGGACGTATGGTGTAATATCCCGCCAATCAGAGCATCTCCTACAGTATGATGACGAACGTATGGTGTAATATCCCGCCAATCAGAGCATCTCCTACAGTATGATGACGAACGTATGGTGTAATATCCCGCCAATCAGAGCATCTCCTACAGTATGATGACGACAGCCGCGTGACACCAGTCTCAAGAAGCTCGTGACGTCATATATGGAACACCCCAATGAGTACGAAATTACAGTAGGACCCGCTCTTATGTCTCCTCCAATCAGTGACCGTGACGGGTGTAGACCAACCACAAACCTCGTTATTTATGCTGTCACTAATCATGCATAGTTATAAGGTAATTATGGATTGTTATGGCCAATTATCGTGAACGTGAGGCAAGTTTTGGAGTAAGTGTAAGTGGAATAATTTTACTGAAAATGATGTCAGTCGGGACCTGTGGCCGACATTACAGACAGTTTATACAAGGCATCAATGACGGCGTTGATTTTTTCATGGTGTTAATTCACGGGATAATAATAACCTTTAATTGATGAAAATTTAAACATAGATCAGAAAACTCTTAAACAAACCCACATATTGATTTAACCCATGACGTAAATACACCCGCATGTCTTTGTATTGTGTGAGTCTATATCCAGGTTTTTATGGTCCATGGATTTTGCATTTTTATTTAACAACAATAATAATAATGATAATAATAATAATGATAATAATAATAATAATACAAATACTTCTACTACTACTATTACTACTGCTAATACTACTACTAATAATAAATTAATAAATAATAATAATAATAACAAATTAGTAGTAGTAGTAGTAGCCGACATCAGTTGCAGATATTGACTGAGGCAAGTCACTGAATGCTGCATAGATCTGCGGCTCAACTAACTCAACACAGCAAGGATAGCTACTTATGTATTATGGTATTTAATATTAAGGTAATAAAATGGCGGAGAAGCTATGGGGAGGCTGGAGGCCACGCTTAAAAAAGTAGTAGTGGTAGTAGTAGTGGTAGTAGTAGTGGTAGTAGTAGTGGTAGTAGTAGTGGAAGTAGTGGTAGTAGTAGAAGCAGTAGTATTGTAATGTCAAAAAAAACATAAAAATTACACTGAGATTTTACGTTATACAAACACTCATTTAACAACCAGACAGTTGATTTATTACGTCTTCTGTTACGATGGGAGAACAATAAGCTGGCCTGAGATAGACGATGTGGTTGGTGTAGAGGGTATGTACACAACCTAGTTAATGTTGACCAAGACTGTGTGTGTGTGTGTGTGAGAGAGATGGCTGTGGCAGGTTGTACAGACACATCGTGACTGCCAGAGTGAGGTAGATAGATGCTAGGTGTGTGTGTGTGTGTGTGTGGATTTTAACATGACCGTTGTGGCGGAAATGTTAGATGGGCAACTCATTCAAAATATTAACCAAGAGAGGGGATACAGTGGAAAAAGCTGACCTAAATGTAGGGTACGTGAAGGGGAGGGGGAGGGAGGGCAGCTGCTGGCTAAGGGGAAGTTATTTCTGACGCCGTGGCGGAATGATCAGAAAATTGGCTATGAACTATGCGACCCCTGGATTGACCCTCGGGCTGTGAAGTCAAGTGTCATCAGGGAAACTAGGGTTCAGTGAGAATGAAATCGGCTGTGTAGTTACCGTAGTGTTGTAACAAATGGAGAAAATTACCTTTACCCTGACATAGGTTAGGGACAAAAACATATCTATGGAAGAGAAGCAAATACTAGTAAATGTAAAATAACCTCATATTTATACACACAAGCAAATCATTAAAACCATCACCTCAATCCATAACAGAAACATGAACACAAGTACACACACATATATGCACAACCGCGCAGGTACACATATATACGCACACATGCTCGTAAAAAACAAGAACACAAACAAAATCAAGAGTAAAACGCAGTACGATATAGTGGGTAGGGGTAATGACATCCGGCAGAGGGAGGGGGGGGGGTGTCTGGCAGCGGAGTCATTGTTATTATCAGTGACTGAGTGACGAGCTACACGCTGGAGCACACAAGAGTGAGAGTGTCGAGGTTAAGGGCTGTCTGCTTCACCATGACAATATCTCTCCTACATGACAACCCACATTTTTTTTTTTTTGGCCGTGATAAAGACTATAATCACCTCATTTTGATATAATAACAACACAAGGAACTTTTTTTTAAGACATTGAAACATAATAACATTTAATTTCAGTTAAAAAATCACAAGTTTATTATAATACTAAAGATATATCAATGAACTAATACATATATTTCCTTCATAACGCATCCGTCAAAAGTATTACAAATTACTTCAGGGTTCAAAGCTAGCATGAGTATTCTTTGGAGCCTGTGTGTGTGTGTGTGTGTGTGTGTGTGTGTGTGTACAGAATATGTTAACTGTGTGTCTATGGGACCAAAAATCAACAGTCATACCAAGCGAGAATCTTTACGAACACTCAGAAACAATATCCTGACATACTGTTTCTTGTACACACACACACACACACACACACACACACACTTGCATGTCACAAAACTCTCTCTGACAGATCTTCCGTCACCGCTGCTTCAAGTCGTCCAAGTATCGCGCCGCTGACCAGAATCCTCGTGTTATATTGATCGGTCAGCGTAAGACGGAGTGTTGTAAACGAGAGAGAAGAATCCGCATGTCATAAAATACTGCGTCAGAGTTTCAGTTGCTTGGTCTTGGTGTTCTTAGAGATATCGCAGAGGTAAGTTTCAGCCTGGGTTGTGATCTAGGCAAGGAAACAGAGTATGGCGACCTTATTTTCACACCGTGTCGTGTGTTAGTTCACTATCGTGTTGTAGTCTCCGTGTCTTATAACGGGGAGAGTGAAGCGGGAGAGAGAGAGAGAGAGAGAGAGAGAGAGAGAGAGAGAGAGAGAGAGAGAGAGAGAGAGAGAGAGAGAGAGTATCTATGGTAACTACAGCACAACCGTATATTACATTCACGGAAATACAACAAATCACCACCTTGGCCAAGCGACTATAAAACAGACGAGTTTCTGTAATGTTTGTGTACTGTAGAACGCTGATGACGGGAGAGTGGACTCGGGTTGGTATCTAATGCCTCATTGAAATTTCCGGTGGTGTACTGAGCAAGATTCACTCCCTAGAGGATAATTGTCCATATGTCTGTTTATCTGTATAACCATTTTTCCCTTTGTGATGGACTGTGGCCCCAAAAAGCATCATGGATAAGAAAAGTGGAAAAGAATTATTTGTGTAATGAAAGATGGTTGCTTGCTAGGTATATAATGTAAGTAGAAAATGGGTGGAAAGACGTAAGAAAAAGGAGAATTTCACAAAAGAAAAGTAGAAGGAATAAAGGATATTGATAAAGTTGGAGTAAACGGTACTTAAAGACAGTTGCAGTGGCGTAATAATAAATGGCATATGTTGCGACTGGGGCTGGAAGGAGGAGGAGGAAGAGGTGAGGAGGGAGCGAGAAGGGAGGGGTGATGGATGAACTGGTTTTCATTATCACACTGACCATGGAAACAGTATCTGATATGAAGAGGCGGTAAAGACTAAAGTATGGGGTTTGTATAGTTAACGAAGCGAATAGCATTAGATGGTGTTTTATCGGAAGTGGTAATGTAGGGCTGTGAGGCGCCATAAGATGCGTTAGAGCAGTAGCATTCTCAAGTGAGGACGGACGTTGTAATTGTAATGGCATAATGTGAGAAATATGGCTGAACTCGGAAAAGGAAACAGTTTTTTTTTTTGTATTCTTTGAAATCAGACTATGGCTGTTAATATTATTGGTTAGTACAAATGGGGTGTTTCTGCATGTAAGGAAAGGATAGTGATCTTGCAGGAGCCAGTGGGAGTCTGAATCTTGGTCTTCCTGTCTCTCTGTTTGTATATCTGTCCATTTTTCCATCTACTTTCTGCATCTCTCTCTTTATTTTGTCTGTCTGTCTGTGTGTGTACCCTCCGTGGATGGATGTGAGTGGTCAAGTGTGTTATTAAAAGTGACATAACATAGCTTCCCCTGCACTATATCATCCTTCATACACTGGATAATAACACAAAAATATGGTTCCTTTCTCAATGTGTGTGTGTATATGTGTGTGTGTGTGTTGCAGGGATTGTTTGAACATGTGTGTGTACCTCGCTGACGCCATCATCAACCGACCTTGCGCGCCGTCCGCTAATCATAACCCTCGTCTTCTTGCATCGAGATAAATACTGGCTTTTAGGTATTCTTTTTACAGCCACAGTTATGTTTTAGGGTGACAAGCATCTGTGTGGCTGAGAATGGTGCACGGGGGAAGGGTAGTATGTTTGTTTCTATATACAGTAATCATTCACTTGTCTTAAACGCATACCAACTTAGAAAATAATAATAAAAAACTAATCTAACCCCGAGAAATTTGTTCTGTGAGCTATTGTTTCCAGTTTCAGTTCACAGGATCTATTTTCTATTATTTTTCCTTACAAATTACATGTTAATTTCTTGACATACCCCCCCCCTGCCCCACTTGCCTCATCCCCCAATCTTCTTCGTCTCTTTAGCTTCATCTCCCCGCATCCTTCAACCCCATCACTACTCCCTTCCCCTCTCCCTATATTCCTCCATCCCTTCTCCACACGCTTCCTTTCCATCCCACATTCCTACATCGTCTCATCTTTCTCTATAAAGAACCTCATGTTATCAAACAATACATCGACGTAATTCAAGTGGTTACAGTGTATACACAAACTACATCAATATTAATTAATCACACATTCAATATATTTCAAATCGGAGAGAGAGGGATAATCAGATTATACTTAGGCTTGATACACTGTAAAAAGAACAGACAATAAAGTATTGTAGCACATTCCAGTCAAGACAACTACAGCATGTGGAATACAAACGTTGACTTGCAATAAAATCAGAACGACTCTTGTTATGAACAATCCGACGGTTTAAGGCTTTAAGTAAGACCAGACACAAAGAAATTGGATTAAAATACACGGTGTTAGAGGGCGCCGGGGCGTGAAGGTTTGGCTGGAAATTGAGAGGCAGAGACCGCGGGGTCAATACTAGACTTGTTGAAACACTCACTCCAGCATTCCTACACCCCATGATCCTTCTCAAGCCCTCATTGAAGGAGAGGGGGGGGGCTGGGGGTATCGTGAGAATTTTAAGTAGGGTATCATGTAAGAACTAGTTGAAATGACTTTTCACTATCAGATAGAAGTTCATTGCCTGATCCCTGACCTGAGAGACGACTGAGACCGAATGATTGGTCGCTTCATGAACGTTTGTTTACCTAATGGGTTGGCCAACTAGTAGACTTTATTCATTTCACATTATATGGTGTTCATCTTTTTTAGGCTTCGTACTTTCCCAAAACTGTATTATGAAAGTGTGCTAATTCTCATGACAGATCAACTCCAAGCGATAACATCAGCAACGCGAGCAATGTACAAACTTGATTGTTTAGTGTTTGAGGTACACGCAAAAAACAAGTGGATAACAACGATGATGACGACCCTATAGTGACAACAGCTTTTCGATTTCTTTAAAAACACACGAACGGATTTTTTTTTTCGATTACAGAGATAATTTGTCATTGGACGGGAAGGAGACACAGGAAAAATAATTACTTCTGGTCTAAATTGGCTATCACTTCTTGCGTTGAGTCTTTGCAGTCTGTTGGTGTGTACACTTCTCGGCCTCTCCATATAGTTTAATTGCCATTTCGTATGCCTACTTATTCATACGTGTATACTATGCATTTTCCTACGTTAACATATTGATATGTTTGTCACTATGTTAATTTAATATTATAGGCAACATAAATAAAAGTCTTATAAGTATGATGCTTGAAATATATTATGAAGTTTTAATGCTATTACTGCGCTTCAACAACTAAGGTCTTTAAGCGCGAAACAAGGTTTGAAATACATTAGTTCATCAATAATTAAACATTAGAAAAATGTACTTTGTCAACAGGACAGATCCAAAGGCGTTATTAATCATATCAACGCTTGTAATAACTACCGTATAGTCATTACATGGAGGTAGTTTGACTGGTCATCCTGATCAGTTTGGGAAAGTGCCAGGGTCAGTCGTCGTGACAAACACTTGACCAGCACACACCAACAGGTGACCAGGTTGAACAGCGGAGAATCAGAGGTCTTGTTTTATTGGATTTTTTAAGAATCACGAAAGATTTATAATTTTACAGTACGTATATTTTCTTTAAAAATTGAAGGAAATTTAAGTTCTTATATTTTTTAGAGGACAAAATTAACTGGCCCCGTCTCCTCCTCGTGGGAGACAAATATTTCCCAAGTCATGTCTGTACAGATTATTATATAATATGCAGGATCAAGTTCTGTATATTGAGAAACATTGTCTTATTTTTCTAAATGCTTGGAACACGCCAATAAGTGATGCTTACACTCAACGTGACGTCTTCCATTTCACTCATTAATTATATGTTCCGAGAATTAACTTCCAAATGATACACTGTACTCAGTCTAAGATTTTGTGTTAACTCCAGAATAAACTGTACAGCCTACCACGAAGTCCCCCCCTTCTCTGGATAAAGGAACATTAAATGTGGAAAACCAGTGACTGTCAGCCGGATGGGATGTTTGCTACTGATCTGTAATGAGGTACTCCAGGTGTGAGGACTTTACGGTGTCATTTTATTAGTAGCATCTCGAGGTACTGTACGGTGAGGTGAGCCAGGAAATGCTTCAAACTTCCCAGGAATATTTTACATGGAAGCCAGAGAAATGAACAAAACTGTGTTAGAGTTAGAGTTTAACAAGATGATTATAATAGGTCAATTAAAAATATGTTTGAGTTCCGTAACGGGGATGAGGGGGGTGGGGGGTGGTGGGTGGAGGCTAATAATATTTCCGTAAATTTAAATTCATTTTAGTTTACTGTCTATGCTTTACTACAAGTAGGACAGCGCCTTGCTTTTCCTCTCAGGAATATCCGTACAAATATTCCAAGACACTGCAGCTCTTTGACTGGTGCGTGTGTAACCCTTGGCTGCCAATTAAATTATGATACCACTGGTACAGTAGGTATATGGAAGTAGTCTGAGGAGTTGAGCTTTATTTTAAAAATGCGTATTATAATTTTTTAGTTTTGATATCTTAAAGTAACTAAAAATAGTTAGATTTTGACAAAACTTATGAATAAAGTTTTGTTAACCTCCGACAACGTAGTTCGTTACTAACTATTCATTACATTTTAAGTGATTCTCATAAAATCGACACAACAGTTTGTCTTCCCATCATGCGAGCCGCTGGACAATTGACCCAAAAGTTCCGTTTAGATAATGGTGAAGTTAAAGCCGCGGACAGCGAGATATCGAAGTGTATTGACTGTAGATTTTTTTTTTTTTAAATAGTGAACAGCTAGATGCTGGTAATTGAAAGATGAGTTGGCAAATAATCCGCACAAGAAATCTAGAAAGTGACCAAGGACTAGCTGGCAGCTGCTGGGTCTGAATGTCATCTGAGAACGTGAGATTTTATCGCCAAGACCAACACCGGCGCCTATAAATGTCTATAGAATTATTATGTTGAAGTTGTCTTCAATATAACCTATACTTAGTAGGTGTCATAAAATAATGCAACAGACGATGGAAGTTAGCCTATAAATAGTAATTGCACAAATGTAATTAAACACCAAAACAAACTCAACTATAAAAATCCAAACGTATTAAAATTCTCTATTTGTTCAGTTATCTTTATTCTCTACCTTCTTCTGTGTTTCCATACTCTTACAATCTGTCTTACTTCAAAAAGATTATTTCCGGCATCTTCGTGGTGTAGATTAATAAAGTTTTTTTCTCTACTATTTTTAATTTATTTTTACTCTTATTCCCCCCCTCCCCAGTTGTGGGTCGATGACCTGTGTCCGGGTGGGCTATTTCCCGTAAAAAAAAAAATCTAAACTGACGAAGGGTAACATTACCTAACCGAAGCTCTAGAGGTGATGTTATTAATGCATTACTGTGCTGTGCTTCAATAACTATAACCTTTAATCGTGTAATTAATACACACTGTACATACAGCAGTCAACAACAATAAGAAAAACGGGAAATAGATAACTTTGTGAAGACTTGTGTGACCATCCTAGGAAACACGCCCCGCGTAGGGAAACACTTGTGGTGGCCCAACACCTGAGTTCTGATGGATGCCTCAAGTTACATCGGTATTCTTTTTCCCGCTCTGTTGACGTTACCTCACCGACTCTTCGCCCTGAGCGAGGCCTTGGCGGTCACATAACGCAAGACGTCACCGTATCTCCCGACGACAAGTTGGAAACCCTTACTTAACGAGGCTGCCATCAACGACCCACGTCACAAGTAGGTCAAAGACTTTAGAAAAAAGCATCTGTGATTAATAAACTTGTATAGTAATGGTAGCAATGAAATAAAAATGTGCTTTCAGGAAAAGATTACCCTACAATTAGGTAATTTAAGACAATTAATAAAAGTGGAGATAATTTTCTATATTATCCAAATTGTCGTTGGCAATAAAATATAAAACTTAGGCTACCAGGTAGTAGGTAGCTACCAACCAGGGAGGTACTACCGCCTGGGAAGATATTGGAAGCATAATGTGTTGTCTAATGGTAGACCCTGCTGCCATATGTGACCAAGTCCCAGGTTGATGATCTGACTTTCTGCCTCATTTACACACAACTGCAGGGTCTCAATTGTTTCTCTTACTATTGACAACACAACATATACAGTATATCGTTTCTCACTATTGATTTTTTTTTTGTGTATTATTTATGATCCTCTATTATTATAATTATTATTATTATTATTATTATTATTATTATTATTATTATTATATTATATTTTTATTTAATATTTTTATATTTTTTATTTATTTTTATCTATTTACTTATTATTATTATTATTATTATATTTTCGCCCCCAGGCCCTGATGTGGGTCATTGACCTGTGCCCGGGTGGACTGACCTCGTAAAAAATAAATAAACCAGCCATCGATTAACAACTTAACGGAGGAGGATATGTTTACACCAGTTAACTCACATGCTTCTCTGGCGAGTCTCGCACATTCCTGGTGAGTCGCACATTCCTGGTGAGTCTCACATTCCTGGCGAGTCTTACACATTCCTGGTGAGTCTTACACATTCCTGGCGAGTCTTACACATTCCTGGCGAGTCTTACACATTCCTGATGAGTCTTACACATTCCTGGTGAGTCTCATGCTGGACAGTGAGTGGTCATGGGTATCTAAACACTTAAGTAATCCGTCAAATACTATTGGTATCATACACAAGGTGATAAACTGTTACCACGTATCACTGAATACACTGTCATTTTTATCTCCAAATATTATATACACACATATATAATGCACAGTAAACAAGACAGTTATACAAAAATTAGTTTGGGAAGATAAGGACGTTATCAGTTAAAAGTAATTGACAAAAAACGTGGAGGGTAATATTTGATTATTTTTTTTCATAGTGTACAGAATTTAGGAAGTATTGTTTACACGGGAACGTGGGACAAACATTAGGCGGCCCACTGCACCAAACTCCACCGGACACGACACCCATAGAGGAGCAGCAACGCTCCCTTGAACAAGCCCACAATATCATACAAATGATGGACACTAGCCTGAACCCCCTCTCTTCCTGTTGGAGATAGAGCATGACGTCCAGCAAGAACTCCCTTTACTTGAGCTTTAAAACAAACACCCCGATCACCGGAACTTTTTCTCATATCGGGTCACAGTACAGGTCACAAGGCGGAGGAGCACACCAGTATAGCCCTCGTGACTCCCCACCACTACAGTAGGTTCAAAAGCACTGTGATGTTCTTCCACTACCACCAAGATGAACATAACCAACAACTGTTACACCCAGAGCCGTGTTAGAGGATGTCGTAGGGCCTTGGGCACTTTTCTATCGTAGGCTCAGTCTATTAATGTGCCCAAATTGTTCCCTTGGCAATGTGCTTCTCTTAGCATTATCGCTAAACTATAAATTTCTACCTATCACAAAGAATCGCTACAAGGATGACCCTGAATCTGTGATTACTGAGGAGTTTCTGTAAAGAGAAATGCTCCCCGACAATAAATAAGTGGCAGAATTACCGAAAACTCAGGTAGTCAACAGCTTTCCTCACGTGAATTTGGCTTTTAGAATATATTTGTAAATACTCATTACCACCCGCGATGATGAGAGGTCCTTTTCCAATCTTGAAAGGATAAAAAAAAAAACTCTTAGATTTACGATGGGCCAGAGTTGCTTCTCGTCACTGGCGTTCCTCAGCAGAGATAAGATTGATTCAAGTGGTAATAGTACAGTACATTACTCTATCGGGTCAACCAGCAATTATAGAACTATTTTCTACTGAAGACAAAGCTTCTTTAATACTGGTGTAAGATACAATTATTCAGCCAAGATTGTTTACTGCCAAAACAACCTATTAATCGCGAGTGTCGTTTATGGAATATATTAAACATTCCCTTAAAGTTTCCACCACTCAAAATATTTTTTAGAAACACTAACCAGATTCTTCCAGTATTGCTCACTTTTTCCCCTTTATTTTTCTTACACAATTATTCAACTTTCTTCTTACTGCAGTTTTATTCATATCTTCTTTCATAAATTATTTAAAAGGTGTGAAAAGATTCTAAATAAGTTCATTTTTTTCTGATATTCGAAATAATTTCTACAATAAGAAGTAATATTTAGACATCTCCCAAATTATTTACAAAATGTATTCATTGATAATAGTACTTTGACGTAAATAGTTTTCTTTTTTTACGAGGGCTCTCTCTGTGCTGAACAAAATCGTCTAGCAATAGCCAAATAAAATAGCAAAAGTGACGTCCAATGGTGAAAGATGGGGTTAAACTAATCAATAAATTCTTGCCGAGTTTTGCACTACTTAAAATACTTGGCACAGCACGACACAACAGAGTGCCGGCCGCCAGGTAGTACACCACAGTAGTAGTACTCACCAAGAGAAGAGCCGCCTTAGCCATGACCATTCACTAGCACAGTCGGCGGTACACTGAGGCTGCCATTGCCTGACCCAACCTCCTCCTCTACCAGCCCGCCCCAACCACGCCCACTTTACCTACTACCTCTGTCAACACTCACCCTCCACGTTTTAATTACTTTTGTGCTTTTTCTGCATACTGTGTGCTTGCGTGTATAACATATATGCAGGTAGTAGTAGTGCAGTATATCAATTAACCATGTCTCCAAACATTGGATATCCCTAAACCATCACCTAGGAAGAGAGTAGTTTAATAATCCATAGTAACACCAAGGCCGAGACAGATAATATGAACATCATGACACATACTCTCTATTTGCTAACTTTTCGGTTATTGCAGTAACCACCATCACTGCACTCTTTAAAAACCGAAACAACAATGTACTATGCAGATACACGAATAGAGGTTTACGCATTCACTTTGGTGGTAGAAGTATTAACTGGCAATAAATACCACTGCTTCACTATCAAATTCCGTCGTTATTTTCAATTTGCTATTTAGTTAATATAAATGGAGTAACCTGTACACTGTGGATATTCCAGTATAAGTGTTTCACAAAGGGATTATTAATTATCACTGTTACTTACCGGTCTTTCTGATGTTACCGCTCACCACTTTGCATGTTTTAAATCTAGAAATATCTAAACCAGGGGTGTCAAACATGCGGCCCTCACACTCTTACATGTGGCTCATTTGTTGCTCCAGCCTTACCTTGAAGAGCTAAAACTAAATAGTGAGTGTATCCCTCAGCTGAATAAAATAGTCCGCTGTTTCCTAGAACAATATACTCTATCAACATGACCAATGAGCTCCAGTGTGATTCTGTGTTGAGGAACAAGTTTTCGAGGTGTCAATTATCAGGAAGCAGCAGCAGCAGTAAACACTTAATTTGTTTTTTTTAAGTGTTTCCCACGAGCACAGACTAAATCCACCTTTCTTATTTTGTCATACTACTCACCTAAGAGGTTGTGAAGTGCTCATAATTATGTTACTTGGCCCACATACTGTGTACTCATATTAAATCTGGCCCGCCTTGGCAAATGAGTTTGACACCCCTGATCTAAACCATCTCAAACGTAATGGCTTAAACACTATCCCGACTCAATTGTCCGTGGATGTTGGCAACCCGAATCAACAGTCAGGTTTGAGAGCCTAAATAAAATTATATGATGCAACAAGGTACTTAGCTTGTATAGTTTAGAAGAAAACAAAAATTTTCGCCAATTTATACAAGATTTCCTAGTAATTTCGTAATTTAGTTGATTTGCTCATTGAAATAACTAGGCCTATAAGATTACACTACTAAATATTTTTAGATTTAATATAATTATTTAGTAATGCATACATATATCACGATACTTTTCGCGACACATTTTTCTAATTCAAGTAACAACTGGTTAAAACAAACCGCCAATTCAGTGTTATCTTTTTTTTTTTTATCCTCTTCGCCACTGATCGGCTTGTTAGCCGCTTGGGCGATCGGTCACGTCTCTTTTCCTTTATATTCTTCACCAAAAGGTCGGCTCGCTAGCCGCCCGGGCGATCGGTCACGTCTCTGTCACGCACTGTTGGCAAATACTGGGCATGCACCGGCTCCTGAATGTACCTGAACCCGCTCCAGTGTTGGTCAAGTCTTCTCTTGAAAGAGCTCACACTCGGTGCCGTCACAACACTGTCTGGTAGATTGTTCCAAGAGTTTACAACCCTCACTCCGAAAAAGTTTGCCCTCACGGTTTTCCGGACTTGCGGCTTCTTCAATCTTGAGCTGTGACCCCTTGTGGGGCGAGCGTCCGCCAGCTCCAAGTAAGGACACTCAACTGAGTAGTGCCCCCTGAGATGATTATAAACCTCAACTAGGTCCCCCCTTGCCCGTCTGTAGTATAAGCTCGGCAAGTTCAGGCGCACCAATCTCTCAGGGTAGCTGAGATGCCGAAGTGCAGGCACCAGTTTGGTGGCCCTCCTTTGAACATTTTCAACCAACTGACAGTCCCTAGCATATCTCGGGGACCAGATGGGGTGACAGTACTCCAGATGGGGAAGCACTTCACTCCTGAAGATCGTCACGAGGGACGGACCGTCTAGATATCTGAACGACCTTCTTATAAGACCCAATAATTTATTTGCCTGATTTACCTTCTTCTCACAATGGCCCGAGAACTTCAGCTCATTGTCAACATACACACCTAGGTCCTTCTCACACACAGTCTCAACTAGTACATTTTCTTCATCCCATTGGGACATATGGTACGCCTCCTTACCGTTGGTACGCCCCAGGTGCATCCTCTTACACTTCGTGACATTGAATCTCAGCAGCCATTCCTTCGACCATTCCTGGAGCCCACAGAGGTCCTTCTGCAGCTCTTCACAGTCCGCTTGGTTCTTAATTTCCCGAAATAACTTGGCGTCATCGGCAAACATTTGTATGGAGGAGTGTACAACGTCAGGCATATCATTTATGAAACAAACAAACAACAGCGGGCCCAATACACTACCCTGCGGTACCCCACTTGTTACAGGTACAGATGACGATTTCGTGCCATTAATCACCACACATTGCTTGCGGTCATGTAGAAAGTCTTCTATCCACGCTAGGACATTTCCCCGAATTCCGTACCCTTCCAGTTTGATTTTCAGCCTTTCGTGGGGTACACTGTCGAAAGCCTTGGCAAAATCTAGGTAAATATTGTCGATATTACCACCCCGTTCTAGAATATGGGTCCAAATATCCAATACCTTGAGCAATTGTGTCAAGCAAGAGCGCCCCGGCATAAAACCGTGTTGGCAATCTTTTACAAGGTTGTTTCGTAGTAGATGTTCCATCGCTGCATCTCTGATAATACTCTCAAGTACTTTACATATTATGCTGGTCAGGCTCACCGGTCTATAGTTGTTCGTGGAGTGCCTATCGCCCTTCTTGAAGATAGGACTCACATAAGCCACTTTCCATTCACTGGGGACCATTTGTTCATCCAGGCATTTACAAAACAGAATCTTCAGGGGCTCTGCAAGCTCGTTGCACAGCTCCCTTAGCACTCTAGGATGCACCATGTCAGGTCCAGGACTCTTATGGACCTTTAGCCTGGACAGTTTATTTCTAATACCCTCTTCTGTGAACACAATGTGGGTCAGTGCTGTGTCGAACCGTCTGTCCTCAAACGCAGGAAGGTTAGTTGCATCCTCTCTTGTGAACACTGAGGAATAGAAGCTGTTCAATGCCAAGTTAATTAGTTATGACAACTTGCATCATTACCTTATAAGAGTACACAATCAAGTTTAACTGAATTAAGGCATAGTGGGTTTACCACTGTAGAAAAAGTTCAAATTACTATTCATTTTTTTGAGATCATCGGTGTATAGTTTATAATTTATTTAGTAAAATTTTCTGCGCAGTATACTCAAATTTGGGTTTATCTAGTTTTGTTATTGTTATTAATTTTAAGTTTGTACAGTATTATGATTACTCATATGGTTCTTCCTTTACACCAACTGATTAAGTTTTTCTTAAAGAAATGTAGTTAAAAAAAAATTAATTCTGAACACTCATAGCATATGCTTGGTAGCACCATTAATTTTTCTATAATAACAATATGTGATACACAGAATACAACACATCGTATTGATTACACAGTCAGAAGGACCAAGCTTACCAAATGAACATTGCTTTTTTTGTTTTTTATTGGGCACCTCCCTACATCCTTGTGTAAGGTGAAGCGTTTACAGTGCCCAACAGGGAAGCATGCTAAGTTCATGCTTGCCTTTATGTCTCACGAGTTAAGGGCGTAGAAGCCTGAAGAGTCAGAGGTTTATGTCAAGTTATTGTTAACTCCAACAACTTTCCCTGAATACGAATTCGCAACTTTCGACTTACAACAGATACCTACTTTACTGCTAGGTAAACAGGGACTAAGAAGTAAGTCCAAACAACTTCCACCGGCCAGCATTGCTTCAGTCATTGATCTTTGCAAAGGTAGTCAGACCCGGGGGGGGGGGGGCGCAGAAAATTTTTTGTCGACTGAACAGTACCTGTGTAGAAACTATAACTATTTTGCACTCCCTCAACCTCCTCATTCTTTCTCTTGATTGTTAACTGAAACAAGTACTGTACCTGAATGCCCTGAAATCAAAGACCAATTCATTTTGGAACTTAAGAGTAGAGCATTGGACTCGCGCTCCCAAAATCTCTGATCCTTATGTAATACAGCAATATTTGGGGCCCTGGATCCTGCACTTTTTTTTTCGCCACTTTGCTTTACTCATCAGTCAAGGTGATTTCACACTGAAAAAGTTGAGCGATACCGAATACCTCTCCGTCATCACTCAACTGACGCCCCGAAACTGTATTTGCCAAATTGTCACCCAAGAATTGACTGTTAAGTTTTAATATATTGACTGGCAATTAGCTCCCTTTGTCATTAGGTAGAATAGCAGTTGGGTATAGAAATCCCCCTGCTTAACACTTACCACTGATGTATTCTCTTTTTCACCAAACAACAGGGCTGGATACTCGTTGGACTCAGTTGATGTATAAGGTAGGAGACAGTTAACAGTGATGGCATTAATTGTTCCACTGTTGGTGTGACACTCAAACATTCATGAAATCTAATTGGATTACCACTTTTGTTTTCAATGGCATTGTTTGCAAATGATATACTGGCACTTTACACGGTTAATTCAACCCACAGGGTACCGCGGAAAGTGAGAAACGCGTAAAGTGAACAACATAACATATGGGATTAATTGAAATAGAGACCTGGCCGACCCCCAAACTCCACTTTTTCAGACACAATACCTACGTTGTAGTAAAAATAACTTCTTAATTTTATGATGGTATGCACACACAATTAATAATTAAGAGAAATATCAATAATATTAGGTTTGTTAACACTCACATTAGTAGAAAAGATGGCTGGGCACACGGGGATGGGGGGTTGGTTCCGAGGCAGAGGCCAGATTATTGGCCCTCACCTGTATCACTATCCACCACAGAGGCTTGCAGGGCCTCTTTGTCAAACCCCTCAAAGTCCATATCCTCACTATCATTATCACTGACTTGGGCCGGCTGTGGTGGGTGGCGGGTGAAGAACTTGGTAATGTTTTGATGACTGGGCGACCTTGTGCGCACCCTGCTTGCGCCGCTTACACAACATGGCGGGAGGTTTGGATCAAAAAATGGCGCGGCTCGCCAGCCGCTCTCCGCGTAAAGGGGTACACTCACCGCGGAATGTGAGCATTCCGGTTTCGGTAGGGTACCGCGTAAACGTGGAAACGCGGAATGTAGGACCGCGTAAAGCGAGGGTTGACTGTATGTATATATATATATATATACATAATATATATATATATATATATATATATATATATATATATATATATATATATATATATATATATATATATATATATATATATATATATATATATATATATATATATAAAATGTTACAATTTATGCGGAATCAATTATTTTGCAAAATAACTTAGACAACCTAAACTAACCTAACCTTATGGTTAGGACAGCACAGTCCACAGTTATTAAAAAGAAAAACATAACAAAAACATGACCACTTCGCTGTGCATCAAGCTACACGAGCCATCCTAACCTAATTCAACCATAAGGTTAGGTTAGTTTAGGTTGTCTGTCTTATTTAGCAAAATTACCAACATGCATGAGACATTTCACAAAATAAACGACTCCGCAAAAAAAGTAACGTATATAGAAGAATTACAGTCGGTAATCTTTTCACATTCTGAGAAGTGTTTTAGCTAAATAGAACTTTAGTAAAATTCATCATATATACAGACATTCATTAGTTTAGCACAGTGTATGTACATAAACAGTAAAGGCAAGCAATGTCAATATACTGTACTGTAGTAAGTCCACTCAACCTAGAACAGTCTAAGATTTGTAATAATTATTTAAATACCTGTATTCATAAATATTTTCATGATCCCATATAAATCAAAAGACCAAAAAAAACTTCTTTAATATCATTTCAAGTAAAAATATCACAATATAACATTGCTTACTAAAACTGGAATAAAAAAGTATGATTTATGAAAAAGGTTTTAATTTTATAATTCTATATACTGTAATCAATATACAGTAGATAACATATATCAAAACATTTGAATACATGCAAGTATACATAGAAATTCACAAAAATTCTTAATAAATTCAACAAGTCTTCAATACAATTTCAGAAAAAAAAAATTTTTTTGGCCCCCTGCTGACAAGACAGATAACCTCCTTGGTGATGCTTTGGAGTAACAGTGAACGTCGGTGTTTTTTTAACCCACTGTGCATCAACACCAGCTACAATCATTCAACACTAAGGTCACTATGATTAACACACAAACCCTATTGCAAGGAAACCAATATAGAATTCTCTGTTCTTTGAGGTTGTGTATCTTTTATTATGAGCCACAGTACTGTATAAATAGCACCTACCACAAGCTGGATAAGATGCCAATACTTTGCAAGATGTCCAATGCAGTACAGTATAAACAAGCATATTGGCAGTAATTTCAATCTATAGTAAAATATTCACATTACTGTACTTATATTATACAGTATGAACATGTGAAGGTTTAAAGAAGACAATGAGCAGGCTTCTCAACTTCCATCATCTTTACATTGGAAAACAAATTTGCTTAAAAGCTAAATAGCAATTTTGATATTGAAACTGGGTGCATTATAATATTAACTTAAAGATGATATTACATATTACAATTAAAATTAAGCTGTTTATTGCAATGCCTAAATAATATATTTGTATTTTTTTAACAGTATCCACCCATAACACAGATGCTAAAGATGAATATATAAATAAATAAAAATTTATATTACAGGTTTTGTTTTTTCTTAACAATATGTAGTATGTTCCCAAATTCCTTGTTTGAGAATAAAAATAACCAACCATTCTTCTAGCCTACAGTCCGTTCCTTTGAGAAATTTAAAAATAGCCATGTTCACACATTCTTGTGTTGTGACTACCAGTCATTGGCTGGATCAAGATACCCAAAGTTTCAAATCATAGTTTATATCACTGATTATAAAAAACCTTTAAAGGAATAAAAGCAATATTCTTACATTTTTCTTAGACAGGCACATTTGGCATGATACAGATACCATTTTCTGCCATACATGCCAGTCAAGTACAAAAGAACTGTTAAACAACAAGGTGCTATATATTTGTTGATCTCTGCTATCAAGGAAGCCAATAACAAAACACACATGAGAATGTGGGTGTAACTCTTTCTACATTTTCCTAAGAAACAGACCATAGTAACCCAGCGATTGTTTTTAATTAAGAATTCTAAAAATTCTAAGTAAAAAAAGGAAAAATATTTTGTTTTAAAGCAATTATTCTAGATATTTGTCATAATTAGTTACACCATGACTAGAACTTTCTCTTCTTGTTAGGGAAATGGCCACCTCTTCCTCCAGATTTTCGCTTTCTTCCTGCATTAGCACGAGCTTTGGATCGGGCTTCCTTCATTTTCTTGAACTGCTCCTCCTCCTCTTCCCCTTCCACCAGTCGTAATTCTGAATCCATGTCCTTTACCTGGAAAGGAACAATATATTTTCAAATGAGTGACATCCATATAAGAACATAAGAATGGGGGAAACTGCAGCAGGCCTATTGGCCCATACTGGGCAGTCCCATTTACACCCAACCCCTATTGCTCATATAAGCATCCAACCTATGTTTAAAGCTATACAGCATATTCAAGTTAATGATGATATTTACCTGGTTTGGTGCCCAAGTGTAGTGGAAACGGCCCACAGCAAGAGATTTTACATTATAATTACTGAACTGAACTTAATTCAGCCATTTATAAGGTTAAATCTATTCAACAATGGCAAAAGACTAAAGCTTTGAGCAATACAGAGAGAGAGAGAGAGAAAGAGAGAATTATAAGGTAGCCCAAATGCTGACACCCTACAAGTACAGTACTGTACTGTAGTGAGAAAGAGGCAAGATCAATCACTATACTGTACTGTACCTTTAGTTTTCCCTCCAGTTTCTCCATCACTTGTTTGTTATAGTCTTCTTCCTTGAAGCGCAGATAGCCTTTCGTCATCCCTCGGCTGAAGTCAATCCAGGCACACTGGTCTGCAATATCTCCCAATGCCTCTTTTATGTCTTCCCTTGTTGCTTCAGATCCCTCCTTCAGGCCAGAAAAATGAATGAAAATGCCCTTGGGACTCTCAATCTCTGTGGCATCCTAGAAAAAAGGAGGAAACCTCATAAACCAGCATTAATTACAGCCATTCAGAGTACTGTACAGCAATTGAAACCCAAAGGTCAGGTCACATAAAAGTCTCGAGTTGATGGATTAAAAAATAGAAGCCAGTTTTCGAACATAAAGCACATTCTTTATTTTATTTACAGTGACAATCTTAATAGGGTATGGAAATAAAACCTGAGTATCCAACACAAGAAATAAAAGAGGAAATGATTTCTTGAAGATGGGCACTTGGAGTAAGCAGAGATAATGCAGAGAAAATAAAAATGTGTGTATGGATGATGTCTGTCAGCATGAAGAGATTAGGATTTTCATCAGCACCTTCTTACAAATGACAAATATGTGAATAGCCAAATTCATCATTTTCAAAAATGCAAAAATCCATTACCCTTCTCTCTGTCTGGTTCCCCCACCTAAATGTTCCTGGATCTCTGGCATGATATTTCATGAAATGTTTCTTAAGGTACAACTGAACCCTCTCTCATTTGATATTTAAGATGAATCTGATATTTTTGTCAATACACGTGTTCCTGCTAAAATTCCAAAGGTGAACTGGGACCAAAAAATGGGAATAAAGTAGGAAAAACAAAACAAAAAATACTGATTATCATACCAAATTATATATTAATCAACGTAAGTTCCATGCAAAATTTCAATACAGTTTACGATGCCTCTCTCAAGTTATTAAATGAAAACACTTTTTCTATGTGGAGAGGCAAATAAATAACCCTATGTGCCCTCCTAATTCCTATGGTCAGACACAATATATAATGGATATAGGTTCAGTGAACAAAAGTCTGCTAATGAGAGAGAAATTTAACAGGGGTAGAGAGACTGGGGTGGAACAGTGTATGATAGTAAATGACATGGATGAAGAGCAAAAACTCTGTAATTACCTATGGACAGAATGGTATGAAGAAAATTGTATGAGACAATGTTCTAAACTCACCTCTTCCTTGTTATCCTCTCCCTCCTTTTCTTCCTTCTTCTTCCTTGCCTCTTTCCTGGCTTTGCGCTCCTCGATTTCCTTCTTTTTCTCTTCTACATAATCTTCATGCCACTTGCGAATTAAATATGTACCTTTAAATTTAACCTCCTTTACTTCTTTAAATTCCTTTGCTTTCTCCTCTGTTGGGAACACCACAAGAACTGAACCCTTGAAGCCCTGCTTCTTCGATTCCTTGTCAAAGAAATGACGCATCTGAAAAATAAATTAATATTTAAAATGCAGAACAAAATTACTCCAACACCACTAAGACTGGAATTTTATCATATCATGGCAGTGTTTAGGGATGATTCAACAAGAGGCTTTCCTTCAAGACACAAATTTGTAGCTGGTGTATAGTGCAAGGAATTCAAGATTCTCCCCTCTTCTGACTCCTGTAAATAAACCAGCTTCAGCACCACAGCCAGCACTAAACACAATCCAGGGATAAAGGTTATTCCTCATGACGAGTGTCTTCAGGTTCGCTATAGCCTCACGATTACCTGCGCATACAGCCCGCTTAAAGCCAAACATCCTGCAATCTGCCTTTTACACCCCAGTACCTCTTCTGCACTTCCTTCCACATTCACTGTAGACATTTTTTACAGCGAGTTAGTTTTCCCCAATTCCGTCTCATATCATCCTTCCATTTCCTAAATATCTCGTACCTCTTGAGTACTATCTGCTATCAAAGTTATCAGTATATTGTACTGTACAACAACTCACAGGGAACGTTAGTTCTAAAATCCTGTGAGTGCCTCTAGCAACATTATAAAGATAATTTTTTGTTGCACATGAGAAAAATATTTAATTTTAATTTTTTTTGCACACAATTGTTTTTCCTCTTAAAAAAAAAAGGCATCAAATAATTGGGCTTAAAATGGTTGAAAATATTTCAAGGTACGTAACACTGTAAATTTCAAATCCCTGAACCCAAATCTTCAAGTGAGTGAGTACCTATTGTATACTGAACCTTGTTTCTAACATATACACTTAATTGGTAATATACAAAAGAAGACCAATACACACCAGTACAGTTTCATACGGTCCATACTGCTTGAAGTACTCCAGCAGATCATCTAGTGAGACTGAGCCATCTTTAGGGAAGCCCTTGCAATAGATAGTGCGCTTCATTGTCTCTTCCTTCACCTCATCATTAAAGATAGGGAGTGGGTGTGAAGGAGCTCGTCTGATTTTTTCATTATTCTCATGCACCTGGAGGCATAAAGCATATAATCAATTATACTATTACAAAATTCACTATTTTATCAAAATTAAAATCTACAATATAACATTACTCAGTACCTTACAGTAACATGCTCCCACAAGTTTTGCTATTATCAATATAAAAACTATATTATACAGTAACAATAACTAAAGCCCCTGTAAAGCAGTATTGTCAAAGTATTCATTCTTTATAAACTTGTGTGAAATTATAGTAAAATATAAAATCACATTAACATCTGAAGATTTTTTCTGCATTGAACTAATATATCGATAAAGTATAACCCCACAAATTCATTTCCATCACTGACATTTAAAAATGCACAGCAAAAGGTTTATTTGAAAAATCTGGTACAGTATTTGATAACTGAGATGCACTTCAATTTTTCACCCGTCTACAGGGAGCTCTGTGATTCACTGCCAATGCCAACAAATGCGGCATCAAAGGGCATGGGTCACTCATTAGAAAGTGGTGAATAAAAAAATATGAGACTAGTTCCTGCTTGACTACCCTTTCCCATGGGCTGTGAGCTGGCTCTCATTTGGGTACGTGAGAGCATTGTCAAAGGTTACAACACAAAGATAAATTACATATCGTATATTATGTACAGTACATGTTGATAATTTTATTGTCCGTATGACAATATCTACATCATATACCCTGTATATACAGGTATTTGTACTGTGCTGTACAGTACATGCATTATGTATTCAATCCACATTTTTATTAGAAAAAAATTATCATTTACCATTGTTTCATAGTTATTGAAAAATTGGTAATTTTTTTTGTGTTAAAAGTATTTTTGTAACGAAAGCTTTTGTGAAGCCATACAGTACAGTATATAATGGGGAATGCCTCCCTATATTCTACATATATTTCTTTGTCTGTTTTAAGTGATTTTAATGTTATGAATTTATGAAACAGCAGAATTATAATAACTTACAAACTATGAAAGTTTTAGTGTAGTAAGACACAGTGCAATCTAAATATTTAGGGATTTATTGAGCAATTGAAAGAAATATTAAGGTCAGGAGGAATATTTACACATACCATATTTTTTTTTAGCTACAAGCTAATTCTAATAAACCAAAGTAGAAAACAGTTATGACAAGTAATATAGCTACAGTTGGTAATGTGGTGCCTTGCCAGGGTTGTTATGATTTAAATCAAATGATTTAAATCACATGATTTAAATCGATTTAAATCGGAGTAAAAAAATCATGATCTAAATCAAAATGATTTTTTTACTAATAACTGTTTCTCTTTTTATTCTCCATGATTGAAAAGTATATGCAATGCAGCAAGCTAATAACATTATTTGGATTCACATAATTATGTACTGTACTATAGTCTGTTCTCTCCAGTTTCGCGAAACTTTGATCATATCATAAGGTCTCATTATTAATGTATATATTTACATGAAATATATTGTTAACTAAGAAAATAAATACTTACTCCATGGATGGATGGAGTAATGTCCATGATGAGCTTATAGTATGCATAACTTTAACAGCGGACAATCGTATTTATCTTGTTGACTCTATACACACAGAATCAAGACACAGCTGAATATCTGTTGAAATTAGCTGATTGTGCTACAAAAAAGTGTGAAGACAAATTTTGATGCACAGTATGAAGCTGTGTAACAGATAATGCTGCTAATATGGCAAAAGTGAGAAGTGAATTCAGACAAGATAAATCCATTATAACATATGGTTGCTCTGCACACCTGTTAAATTTGCTTTCACAAGACCTGCAAATCAAGAACATTAAGGAGCACATGACTGAAATCATTAAGTACTTCAGAAATCATCACATCCCAGGATCTTTGTATAGAAGAGCAGGAGGAACAATGCTAGTAATGCCATCAGACACACGATGGAACACAGTGACAGATTCTATTGAATCTTATTTAAAGAACTGGGAGACCCTTGTCAAAGTGTGCAAGGAAAATAGTGAAGACATTGATAAGAAAATTGAAAGGAAAGTTTATGATAAGGCATTAAAAAGAACTGCAGAAGACTATTTAGAGAGACTTAAGCCTATTGCTGTGGCATTGGATTGTGTCCAGAGAGAACATACCCTATTAAGTGATGTTGTAGAAATCTGGGTAAAACTGAAAACTGATATTAAGGAGTATTTAACAGATAAGAAGGATATGGATAATTTTGAAAAAAGAATCAAAGTAGCATTGACACCAGCCCATTTTCTAGCTAATGTGATAGATCCAAGGTATCAGGGCAGACATCTGACTCCTGAGCAGCGAGACATTGCAGAACAGTATGTGTGCGAGTCTCTTCCACATTTCCTTTCAACATTAATGTCCTTCCATGGAAGAAGTGCACCATTAAAAGAGGTCTATTTTGGTAAAGATGTTGCAAAATCTCTCTCACCCCTTGCTTGGTGGCAGTATTTTGCCAATGATATGACAGAAAATGTAATGGATGTTCCTAGGCAATTATTTACAGGTGTTGCATCATCAGCAGGGGTTGAGAGAATTTTCTCCACATATGGATTTGTACACTCAAAGGTAGGAAATCGCCTAGGACAGGAAAAGGCATCTAAGGTTGTCTCAGTACATAAACATTTCAATGTTCAACTAAGCTAATTTAAATGTTTTGAACTATTTTTGTTGTTTACAGAATGAGAATATTGTGTTGACTTGAAGTTATTACTGGTAATTCTTAATACACTATAATTCTACAAATGTAAGAAAATAAACTTGTTACCAGTATTATTTTTTTTACAAAATGAGAATATTATTCTGCTGACTTGAAGAAGTTATTAATTTTTCAAACACTGTAATCCTATAAGAGCATTTATGTTAAATTTCATTATTACGTTTGGATTTGTCCACTCAAATGTAAGATATGTTACCAGTTTTCTTTTATTTTACAAAAAGAATATTATTGTGTTAAATTCCATTGGTACATCTACTGCATAAATATCTTCATACCAATTTTCTGTTTATTATCCTGAATAAGCTTTGGTTGAAATATAGTTTTTATGGTTTAAAAATACTATTTTAATGCAATTAGTAAATAAATAAAAAAAATTGATTTAAATAAAAAAATCCGATTTAAACCAAATAAATCAATTTTTTTTTAAATCATGATTTTTTCCAACCCTGTGCCTTGCTTACCTCAATAATGCCATTGGTAGCTTTCTTCAGAGCAGCAGATATCACAGAAGAATCCGTGGATAAAGATGCCAAGCGTTTAAACTTTGTCATAGTCTCTAGAGAAATCCATCCATCATCATTCTTTATCTGTAACAGATTCATAACATTACTAGTCTTGTTAACTTATTGGCTTGAACTGTAATTTATAATTTTAACAATAAATCACCCATAAAATCTGGATGTCTGATACAGCAACAATCTTGGGAAAATTTTCAGGATAACTGAAGGTACCAGGATTCTGAGTCGCAGATTCTTGAGACAGTACTGTAAAACTACATTCAGTTATAAACGGTATATATCTGACCACAGTAATATGAGATCTTGTAGCAGAAGTGTGTTAACAAACATAGGGGTCTGTTGGGAGTGATTATATGTATACAAGAGGAAATGCACCAAAAATCACCCAAAGAATACTAAAACTAGGGTAAGAAGCCGAGAAGTAAGCTCAAGTAGGAGAATAACACAGTTTTATGGAGGGTAATTATGACGAGTCACTATGACAGGGATTTAGCTGTCCCTGCTGAACAACCCAGTTCTAGATGGGTTTAAAATCCCATTAAATCTAGATGGGTTTAAAATCCCATTAAGGATTCCAATAATCATATATATAGCACAGAAGAGCCAATAATAAATCATAAAAACAATAATAATAACTCCTGTGGGAGGTTACACGGTGTAAACTTCCAACAGGGGACTTTCTGAAATTCAACACTACACAACTTTCTGCAAAAGGAAATGAAACATCCTCTCCTTTGCCTCATGTCACATCTCTCATCTGCCATAAAACTTTTACTGTAGCTAGCCAACAGCTCAGGTTAAGGAAGCACTCACACAATGTAATACAGTATAACCATATCATGTTTATAATAATTAGCACTTAGGACTGAGAGATGTACAGATATATCAATTAATTTTTGTTGATTATTGCAGCATGGTAACAGTCAACATTCTATCATATGAAACTCTTGGGTGCATGTACTGTATTGTCAACCCAAATGCTGAACACATCCATCCTAAAAAAAAGTGTGACGAAGATATGAGTTGCTTCCTCTATGGCAAGTCATTTTTGAGACCAACAAAGGGAGGTTGAAGCATACCCCTTTATGCTCAGCAGCAAAAACTCCCACCTTCACCTTTTTGGGGGAACTTACCACAAAAGTAAAAATTTATCTAATTTTCAAATTATATTAAATTTTTTAGACCCCCACTAAAAAATGGAAATTCGACGCAAGTGCAGTGTAAGTTAAATGGGGAGATGAAAAGGGAGAGAAAAAGGAACAATTAAGATGAGAAAAAGAGGAAGAGAGGGATAATGGCAATGAGATACCGGGTAGATGGGTAAATGAGACCAAGAAGAGTTAAGGAGAAGAAGGAATTAACTTCACACTCACCTCCTCCTGAAGGAACTTGTCTCTTGGCAAATTATAATCGCCAAAGTAATACTCTATTTGGCGAATAATCTTGCTATCCATATCTTGAGGCTTATCAGCATCAGCTGTCTTGCCGTTGGTGGCCACTTCACCCTCAGTCATAATGAGAGGTAATGTAGACACTTCTGCAACATAACATTTATTACTGCTTAAAACAGATAATTATTTATCCCCAACCATTGTATTCCCAACTAAATTCATTACCACGACTGGATTAAAAGTTTCATAAACCCTAGAAACGAACATACTGTACAGTTATTTCTATATTTACAAAAGGAGTGTATTCCCCCCCCCCCAAATCTCCTGGATCCAGTATACTGTATAGCTGCCATATACAAAAATTTTTAAAGTTAAAGTTTTTTTACTATAATAAAGCAATTATATTAAATACTGTACAGAAAACTCTCCATTAGCTAGAATCTTTAATAACTGGAACTCTCCAAAAGCCAAATTTTTTTTTAGTATTCCAAGAAATTCCAGGAAAAACCTCTCTGTTCTGGGTATCTAAATGAATTTTTGACGATTGCATCAAGCGCGCTTCCAGAAATTTTGAAAAAAATCTCTGTTCCAGGCATGGGAACAAATCTTCAAGAGATTGCATCATATTTCTGATGCAGGTAGGCTGCATGGGATGCCTACGACTTGCTGATATCTCACAGCCAATCTCCTCATACTTTTGTATCATGACAGACACTTTTAGTTCGTTGTCTGCTGCCATTGTGCAAGCTTGTTTGCTCACTCACTGCTGTTTTCGCATATGATCTGTGTTGTACTGTACTGTACTGTACATTGCAGTGTTAAGACATAAATAAGTGATCAGTTACATATACAGGTACTTCTCGACTTACGACCGCCCCAGTCGTATCAATATTTTTTCAAATTACGTATTTTCGAGTCCCGACGTTAGTGATTGCGCTGTGTACTGACAACATTTTTGTTTGTAATTCCCTTTAAAATGGCTGGCAAGCTTAAAAGCGAGAGTTTTGTGGTGCTGAGAAGAAAAAGAGACACCCATTTTAGATTTTCTATGTATTATTTTCTCATTTTCGACCAATTTGACTGGATTTGGGTCCCTAACCCTGTCATAAGTCGGGAACTGCCTGTACTGTACTGTACACAGAGTAAGTGTAAAAGTACCATGTGTACAGTGCTGTTCGGTACACAGCAGTGGACAGTGTAGAGGGTGCACGACTGCACGTACAGCATACAGCTCCTCCCCGACTTACGACGGGGTTAGGGACCCAAATCCAGGTCGTAAGTTGAAATGGTCCTAAGTCGAAATTGCTTAAATAATACATAGAAAATGGGTGTCTCTTTCTCTTCTCAGCACCACAAAACTCTCACTTTTAAGCTTGCCAGCCATTTTAAAGTGAATACCAAACGAAAATTTTGACTGTGTACTGTCGTTAGGACTCGAAAATACGTAATTTGACAAAATTTTGGTACGACTGAGGCAAGTCGTAAGTCGGGGAGGAGCTGTATTGTACAGTACATGCACAATCCCTCCTTCAAGGAGGGAGAGAAGAATGACAGCAACACCTACAAGAGATGGTACAGGACAGAGGCAGGCCATCATGTACTGTACAGTACAGGTATCATCATACTGTATCACCATTTGGCCTGCCTGTATTACAAGCTCAAGATGACAGCATCCGCTGGTGAGTACAGGATAGTGCATACAGTAGTACAGTGTTTATTTACACTACTCTACAGTATATTGCATGTGTACAGTGGTGTTTGCATAAATAAATACAGCTCTGTTCTGACTGTGAGATGCATAGTTTAAGCTCTCGGAAAACTTTCCCGTCGCTGAAAAAATTCAGGGGATGAAAAATTTGTCTCCATAACCAGAAATCTTTCAAACCCAGAACTGCTCTCAACCAATTATTCCCGTTAACGGGGATATTGCTGTAGTAGCTTTCATAGGCCCAATGAGGTAGGTTTCTTATAAACTTTCATTACCGTGTGCCAATATTTATTATGTTTACCTTCCCAATTAGCTGTATACCTGAATTACCTTACTTTTAGATCATATTTATTACTGTAAATTCTTATGTTTAACTCTAAATTAAGTTTTATTCACCTCACAACTTTGTTATGGCAAATCTGAAGGAAGTTCAGGAAACTGGCTTCAAGGCACCCAGATGTGGAAAAGTCTGAACTAGCTTTGTGTCATGTTGAGGACACAGTGGTCTCCTTCTTCAAACATCAGTTAATGATGAGGAGGAGAGATGCCCCACAAAAAAAAATTGACAGTTTCTTTAGTAAAAGGCAGCGGGAACAAGATGCTAGCCCTCAGCCTTCCACTTCATGAAGGAGAGAGGATGTTATTGGTGGAGAATCTGTCAGTCCAGAGGTTCCTGACATTTTCATGGAAGGTGACTCGCCTTCCAAGAAGCAGTAAAATGCTTCTCCTCCACCTCCACTTCCTTCTTTTCTCCCTTCTCCTCCACCCTCATTCTAATTCCCATCATCATCCAGGAGCCTTCTACATACACACCTCAAAGTAAGTGTACCTTTCTACCATTTTTGTTGAATTTAGGCAATTTTCGGTGAGCTGGAACCAATTACCCAAAAACCCATTGAAACAATGGTTTCGGTTAACGAGTTTTTCGGTGAACTAGCAACCTTCTAGAACGGATTGTGCTCGTTAACCGAGGGACCACTGTATTGGTCATTCTGAAATTTATTTTACATATTGACAATATATAGTGCAGTGCAATGTTGATTTAAAGAAAATAATCTTGAATTACATCTAGTGAACTTAAAATTTTATGGGTGAAATGACAGCATGAAGCATGGGGTGATTTCCTTCTTCCACCCCCACTTCCTTCTCTTCTCCCTTCTCCTCCACCCCCACTTCTAATTCCCATCATCATCAACCAGAAGCCTTCTACATACACACCTCAAAGTAAGTGTACTTTACTGCATTTATTTTTCCTTTGTATGTAATTTTCGGTGAGCTGAAACCAATTACCCAAAATCCCATTGAAACAATGATTTCGGTTAACGAACGACCTTCTGGAACGAATTGTGTTCGTTAACCGAGGGACCACTGTATTATGCCGAGGCATAATTTTGAAATACAATTTTGTAAACTAGTGTTTTGATTATTTTCTATCCCAACCAACAGTTACTTTGGCAAATTTAGTAAAATTTTTGTGTCTATGTTGATGTATATTAATTATGTAAGAATTTTCTGGAATGTAATGCCCTTGAAATGGTGATGGGAATAAACGCGGTGACAAAACGGGTAAAAACAGTGGTGATGAATCGGGTTGGTGACGCAATGGGCACGGCCCCAAATCAAGGGCGGTCCTAAAATGTATAAAACATTGATGATATTTTGCCGTCACCTAATAAGTTCATACTAACGCTATTTTACCGTGATTGCGCTCTGATTGGCTAAATACTTTCTGATTAATATGAAGGGGGGGGGATGGGGGTCTGCCACCTGGCCAGGGAGTTAGGTAAGGTTAGGTTAGGTCAGGTTTTATTAGGTTCAAGAAATGTCGCCTCTTTTATAATGATGAGAACATCTGTGGAAAAAATGAACTAAATCGAACAATTTCTGGTAAGGTGTTTAAAGACATTTTTCATCAGGTTGGTCCTCAGGCCAGACCACTCAACTTACCTCATATCTTATCATTAAAACAATATCTCAACTATACACCCTAGATTATTAAATGTTCTCTACCTCATACATACATAGAATTATCATCAATCTACAATTACTTATCCACTTATACTTACATCAATAAGCTGTGTTAACGTAGTGTAATTCACGGAGGTACCGCCTGTGTGTGTTAGGGGGGGTCCCGAGTCAGCGTGGGTAATGGGGGAGTTAGGGGCTACAGTCTCCTGCTTGCTTTATTTTTCACCCGTACTAGATTCCACTGATGGTGAGTTAGGGGATACAGTCTCCTGCATGCTTTATTTTTCACCTGTACTAGATTCCACTGATGGTGAGTTAGGGGATACAGTCTCTTGCATGCTTTATTTTTCATCTGTACTAGATTCCACTGATGGCGAGTTAGGGGCTACAGTCTCCTGGATGCTTTATTTTTCACCCGTACTAGATTCCACTGATATATTTTTATTTAATTCAGTTGATACTATCATTTCAGTCAAATTATTTCCTCTCTCCTTAATTAAATGGCCTAAATATATCACTGAATATTACTCCAAAGTCTAAATAAAAATAAAGCTATATTGAACACCGCCCCCTGGACTGGGTAAGTGTCCATTAATCTTGTACTTTACGGTCGATATCGCCATAATTTGAAGTCCACCATTATATAGAGGTGGTAAGAGTTTAGTACCATTGCCCGGTCTATTAACTAATGTATCTCAAAACTTCATGGTTAAATACAACTCTCAAAACACACTCCTAAAACACTTTCATCTGACTGTTTCTGAGGTACTGTTATAATTCAGATTTTTTTAACCATTATTGTTTCATTATTATCAAAACAATGATATGTGATAAATGATACAAAAAAAAATGCTTATCGATATTTAATTTTAAAATAAAACTAAAAATATTTTACTATACCAAGAAACATCACTTTCATTATTTTATAACCTGAAAAAATATTCCCATGGCAGTTAATTTAAGAAACTATCAGGTAAAGTTATATATAATGTATTCTGTTGTATGAAAAAATGTAAAAAAGAAATAAGATAAAAGTATTAAATTATCTCAAGAGTTGTTGTTTACATCAGCTGAGGAGAGGCCGAGGAGGAGACTTGGCAACTGAGCTGTAGGAATATTCTTTCAGTTTACCGTATATCACGCATTTAAAGTAATTTATACAGTCTTATAATTTGTTTAAACACATGATGATTTAGATAAGAATTTGAATATATATATAGTTTATTAATTGTGAAACTACGCTGCAGTTCAGGAATATTTCAAATTAGAATGTTTGTATACTAGTAACAATGGGAACTGTTAACTGGGTAGAATTCTGTGTGTAAATTATAAATAATATTGTATCCTGCAGTTTAAAGTTTATATTTTGTAACTTTTTATGCAGTAATAGCTTCATGCCTTTGTTTTAAGTGTACCTTAATTGTTGTGTCATTCCAGGGGAAGGGTTCAGCTTAGCTCTGTAGATTTATAATTCTGATTTAAATAAAAAAAATGTGAAATACCACAAACTTAACTTCCTATTTGTCATAGACTTCAGAGTACAGTATGTGATTTCATGAAATATATTTTTTACTAATAGTGAGTTGAAGACACCTCTCTTACCTCAAGGGAACTGCATATCATGTGTAGGATTTTGTAGTTTTTATATTTTTGTGCCAATATTTGCCAAAATTCTCGTGAAGATAAAAGCTTCTTAAATTCAATAAATAAAAAAAATGCTGGAGGAATGCAGTTTGCATCAGGGTTAGGGTCGTCTCGTACCCAAGATAAATAGTATACCCGAAAAAGTCAACTCGTACCCAACTCACTAGATAAGTCGTACCCAAGATTACTTACACCTAATTTAAGAGATACTCCATACCTATTAGTATATATACCGTGTATTTTAGCTTTATCTATGATTTCAAAAAAAGATTGTGTAAATCTTGTAGGAAAGTGCAGTGAAATTCGGGAAATGAAATGCAGGCTTTAAAATGGTTGCATCTCATTACATAAGTATGTTATTTCATCACACAAACATTGCACTACAAGTACATATTTCACACTATGTGGCTTAGAATAACTTTATTGCAATTTACTGATTTCAGGCTAATAGATTTGGCAGTTTCAATTTATAAACTGGGCGATGTAAACGTTTAAAATGGTCATAAGTCAACAAAATATAGACATGCATAAAAACATTGATTTTCCAGCTTCAGCTTTTTGTAAACAAATCAGTTAGTGTACAGTATATAATTCGGGGCTCCTCTCTGGTACTACTTCTGGCATAATGAACTTGTTCTACGGAGTGGCTGACATCGTGACATCGTCAGGAATTTCTTCTGACTAGTCAACATCAAGAATGAAATACAGTAGTAATAAGGATATAAAAGAACGAAGTGAGAATATTGGCCAACACATAAACAATTAGTTATGTTATGTATGTTAATGATACTCTGGATAGATTTGTTTAAAAGTCACGACCACACGGAAACAAGACCAGTATCAGTAACGTAAGGACTTGATTATGTGTCACCCAATAGTCACGCTATTTATATATTAAAATCAACCTTGTCCACGTTTCTATTGTGGATCTACATGATATATATCTACATGTTGGGTGCGAGTTGTCCAGCACACCTTTGCATTATTTCTCTTAAACTATTTTTTTTTTTTTGTGCAGAGAACTGCCTCCGTTTGCCATACAGTATTTATTTTACCATTGCCACAATCTCCAATTTATCATTCATGAGATGAGGAAACTGGCTTTACAAACCTAACCTAAAATACAGCACAGTATTGCAGTTATTTCCCGTTTCATTCTTCGAAAGTGGAATATATTCCTTTCTGCTAAAAAAAAACATTTCTGTATGTCAAAACTGATAGAAAAAGCAACTCTTTCCTCCTGTCTTTGGTATATGGAGTTCTTAATCCTGACTTTGGGTCAGGATCTAGAATGAGTTGATCAAGAATAAATAATTTGTATCTGATGATAGCAAAGTAATATGTGGACCATCTCTTATTTTGCTAAGAGTATATCCATTATGAGGATGATTGATGTGATTATCATATTTATTTACGTTTTAGACCACAATCACAAGTTTGGGGCTCGAATTTCAACCTCAAGATTTTCAACTAAAGTAGAATTTCTCAATCCTGACTTGGTTAAAAATGGGAATTCAAGATAATTTCTTTGTTTCTGAGACACCAAAGCTTCCACAGTTTGTAATGGGTTCTTAGCGAAATATTATTTTCTTATTGACCTGCAAAGTATTTACGTGGTTCACAAGTTTAGAGAACTTCACTCGACTGTTTTCCCGAGGACATTTATTCCACTGATTACTGTATTGGGACTGGGTACTGGGAATATTTATCTCAGGTTCCAAGGTAACACTGAGTCTCATTGTATGGGAGGGCTAAGGAATCTGTATTAGCCTCCTGACCTTCATGGATGGCAGTAATAAAATAAGTTGGTTAACTCTCTGAGGGTGTATTTCTGCCTAATCCTTAGAGCTTTTACAGCACCACCATCTCTATCTTTGTCGTACTGGCATATGATAATGAGAACCACTTGGCTATCATCATTAAATTTTCAGGATCATACAATTTTTATTTACTTCTTGGCTCATTTGTGCATATTTTACAGGATACCATTGCAGGTGTCATTCATAGGGGTAAGTAACCATTTTCTGGAATTTGGTGTTTGATTATTATAGTTGCTCTGTATTTCAGAGGTGGAGTGAAACAACAGCTACGTGGCAACATGTCCCAACAGGTCCAGCAGATGGTGGGTGGCCAGGTTATGCAGGGCCAAATGGTACAAGTACAGGGACAGGTCGTCTCGGGCACACAAGTAGTTAACAGTGCAGGTGATGATAGTAGTTGATTTCATATCTTTTTTTTTTATCTATTCTGGAACATTTTTAAGATTAAAAAGTTACTCTTACAATGAAAATTTGTCAGAAATTGAAGTTATTGAAGGTGTACCTTAACCTTACTTGCTGTAGTTACTGAATATATGTACATTTATGAATAGCACTTTATATATACAGAACAGTCGGAATCTACTAATGTACATCTGTAGATACACACATTTGATAATGGTATTGTACCACAGAATACCATTAATCCAATCTTGCATAATACATCTGTAGATACTTATATTGCGTGCATGCTGAACCTGTCCTCCCTCACGCACTCACTGATGCTCTTCCCTTGCCACACTTCGTTTATTTTGGTCGATTTGCTTTGGTCGATTTGCTTGGGATGCAGTCACAGCTGGTTGTGTTTCATTATACCTTACAGTAATATGAGCAAAGACAAAGAAAATTAAGATGATGCTGCATCTATTGCTGTTAAGAAGATGATACATGCTGTTATTCTTGATGAGGAAACTAGAACAATAGATAGTGTGAGAGCATAGTGTCTGTTGGCTGTGAGCTTGGGTTGGCCCATTCATTAGTAAATACCATACTGAAAAGTAAAGAACAAACTTAGTATGAAACATGTGAAGAGTGTAGCAGACAGCAGTAATTTGTCTTCTCTGTATTAATTCTCAAGGCCAATCTGCAAGTAACTGCTCTAATTTTAGTTGTCCATATTTCACTAATTTGTAATTATTAGAGGCAATTTCATGGAAAATTCTGGGATTTATCTCAGTTTATAACATGGATTTTTATGGGAAATTAATGTCCACTAATGTATGTCCAGCTAATGTACAGGCTTTCAGGAACACATCATGTACATTAAACAGACGCTGATTGTATGCTGTACCAGTACTGGATTTTGAAGGGCTACTGTATTGAACATATTGAAAAAAAATTTCATACAATAGTGAAAAAAAATGGCCAAGTTTAAGCTATCTTTCCTGCTTGGGAGATTGTCATGCAGTAGTTCTTTCTTGTACAATTTGGATTGCATTTACCCATGCATGTATCATTCAGAAGAAATTTTTATATTAATGGATACACAAAGTAAGTGCACTTAAAAGGAATTTAATTTATTAAGTGTTGCCGAAGGGATCCCATTGTAGTAGTTCCTCAATAAAATGTTCTTTATTCAGTTGTTATCCTTACTTTATTATTTATATGCTGTAACCATACTATACATTTTTTTATTAACATTGTTTTCTTTAGAATAGTGGAATTAGGAAAACCTCCCATCTTCCTGGAAGAATCTGATATTTTTTTTTTATTAATGTTGTACATACAGGTCAGGTGGTGATGTCAACCACTTCTGGTCTGACAAGTCTAAGTGGTCAACAGTTAGTTACACAGCTGGTGCCTGGCCAGACTATGCAAGGTCAAGTGGTGCATCAAGCCACAGCTCCATTAGGTGTCAACACAACTCTTGCTTCAAGCCTCACTCAAGGACAGGTAGGCATAAAGTGATGTCTTGTGATGCCAAACAACCTAAATCCACAGCTCAGTGACCCAGCTCTGTGGGTACCAACCAGATCCAATAGTGTTAATAACGGTAGTAAAGGGAGGACAGTTGCTTTTGTATATAGGTTGGGGTTTGATTTTTCTTCAAGAATTAAAGAAAAAATTACACCCAGTAATGGTCTTGTGGACTAAAGCTATTGATTCTGTTATGTTGCTTTGGAGTTTTGAATTCCATTCCAAGACCATAATTGTTATCACAAATATACAGTTATCTACAATAAAATCTTTGAGGATTTTACTGTTGACTAAATAACTTTAAAAAATTATAAGTGGAATTTGCACTTCTTTTATGACCTAGATTTGTTTTTTGTAATGAGCTTTAGTTGAGAAATCTAATTATAGTAAACTCTCATTTTTAAACTGCTTAGCATTATTCATTTCAATGTGATTTTCACTCCAAAACCTGTGTAATAGTATCATAATGAAGGGCATTGATATGACCTGTCATTACAATCGATTGATCTTGTTTATGAAGGCTTGACAAGAGCTGGATTCACACATAGGTGATTTACTCTTTAACCTTAAATTGCAGTTATACTGTATTACTGGGCTAAGGTTCACATGCTGAACATCATGCTTTTTATTTTAACCACACTTCATACATCAGAGAAAACTATTCCATGCTCCAGAATGTTGTGAGAACACCTCTGTTCTGCAATACTTGTGGACTTAATTACCATCTTTTTGCAGTTGATAATGGATTGCCCATATCATCCTTCAAGTTCTTCTGTAAGGTAATAATCCCCTAATGAAGAAACCTAATAAAGTGTTAACACCTGGTTAGAATCCACAGTGCTTACTGAATGATGAAAGAGCTGTGGACAGCACAAGTACACATGTAATTCTGGCCGTTACCCAGAAAGCCAAGTTGGCTAGCTAGGCTGGGTCAGCCTGCTACTGACTTCACCTTGTAGTATAGAAAATGAGTTTATAGGTGCACTAGCCAGGCTGGCCAATCAACCAATGAGAAAGCATTAATAGTCTCGCTGCATGAATGATAATGTGTGCTGGTTCACAAATAATTTTTCTTGTTAAATTATATTGAAGTTTATTCATTTAATTTCCACACCCTAACACACTATGCCCTTCAAACCAAATTCTACTTCATCAGTTACTTGTTCAGCAGGACCTTTCTGTACATTTTATTAATAGATTTCATGTAATGGTTCCTTCAGGTTGTCAATGCACAGACTGTGACAGGGGTACAGCAATTGGTACAAGGTCAGCAAATACAAACTGTAAACAACCATGTGTCTCAACCAAACATGGTTGCTGCAGCCACACAAGTGAAGACTACTGGTCCCAACCAGGCAGTTCCAGCGCCGACTGCATCCTCTAATGTGACAGCAGATTCCACAGCACCGGTATGCAATATCCATGAAGATGCTTTCTCTGTTTTTATTTTGATACCCTGTACAGTAATTTATTCAAATTTGAAGTTCACATACCAAATTTTGGGGGGTTCAGTTTTTCCTTCATTAAAAAAATATATTTCAAGCTGTTAAAATGCTGTAGGACTGTATAAGTTTCTTTTTAAATTGATGATTTAGTAATCCAGAATTAATCATGGTTGTCGTGCAGTAATTGTACGATTAAGACTTAGACAATCTTCCGGAAAGGCACTAAAGTTACCATCCTTTACGTTAACTGATACAGCTTTATAGGTGTACAACCCTTAAGTGAAAATGTAAGTTTATTTAGGGTACTTGACATTACTATCTTTCTACAGTATATTCTTGCCTAGCTACAGTTTACCCCAAGACCTCAGAGTCAAGAGCAAACCTAGCAATAGATTAGCTCTGGGTAAAAGCTTAATAAGATATTTATTCAATCTGTGTTTTTTCTCAACAGGTTCTCAACAAACAGAGAATTACTGAACTGGTTAGGGAAGTTGATCCTAATGAACAACTAGAAGAAGAAGTGGAGGAAATGCTTTTGTCTATTGCGGATGATTTTATTGAGTCGACTGTTAATGCAGCCTGTCGCCTGGCAAAGCACAGGGGAGCTAGAGTTCTTGATGTCAAAGATGTGCAAATGTATTTAGGTAAGGGACAAATTAGTTTATACAGAAGGCTGGTGACTACTGCATGTGCCTTTTGTTGATGTGGAAATGATATTGAAAAATTTTAGATGTATAAACTAAGCACACACAATTATTCAACAGGTGTTTTAATACAGAAGAGATTGTGTGGAGTGCAAGTTAAGTTTCTGCAGTCAAGTCTTTAAACAATGAAAAAGGAAAGGTTACATTATTGCTTGAAATAATCGTTGTTATTGACTATTGGTATACAGTACTGTAGAAAAACTATTTATAAAATTCAACAAAACCTGAAAGCATCATGTAACCTACTTTACTGGCTCAACTTAATAATTGTTGTCAGACATTTAGTATTAAAGTTAATACAAGCACAACTACCCTGTACAGTCATCTTGTAACGGCTGCATTAGCGGTGTTATATGCAATTGATCATAATTCATTATGTGCTCTTATTTTGGCAAGTACTGTATAGAACCCTTATTATTACGAGTTATAGAGATTTGCTCAATGTATTTACTGGTGTGTGTGTGTGTGTGTGTGTAAACTTGCCCATTTCCAACAAAATTACATAAGAGCTGATGAACAAAATTTATTTCACAAATATATTTAGTAATTTTTCCCTTATTTACAGAACGCAACTGGCACATGTGGATACCAGGCTTTGGTACAGATGAACTACGGCCATATAAGAGAGCACCTACAACTGAAGCTCACAAGCAGCGGCAAGCACTTATTAGGAAAGCAATAAAAAAGTATTGAGGTTTCAGAATTTGTTAAGTGTTTAATTTCTTCTCCAATTTAGCTACTTTTAACTGTCTTATTTTTAAGTGTAATTTGCTATGCAATAATACACAGTTCATTAAAAAATATATATCTACTGAGGTACTCCATTTTATAAGTTGTTTCTGCAGTGTAAAGGTGTAAGTGTCTTTGTATTTTGTAATTTGCTGAGAAAGGTGTGATAGTGAATGTATGAGTATCTATGGTTTAATAAATAGGGTTTTTTTATAGCAATTCATGCATTCAAGATTTTTGTGACAGTGAGAGTATTTCTCCTGTATCAAATGCTGTGTAGTTTGAATTGTAAAATCGGTGTATAAATCATATGAAGTTTGTATGGTACTGCATTGAATAGAATCAATTATCACACATTGACCATTACAAATTTGTATGGTACAGTTAAGTTTTCTGATCTATAAATTTGCAAAATCTGGATTTACCTTTATACAATTTTCAAACATAACAGAAATGCAAATACTGTACCATATGTGAAAGCATTTTCGGTTGAATTAAATTTATTTAATGGTGTTTGAAAATACCAGTCATAATTTCTTAAATTTGTTCAGGACTCATTGAAAATTATTGTATTAAAATTATGGTACCCATTCCACAACCTGTGTTATATTTCTTTTTAACTCGGTTCTTGTCAAGATTACTAGATTTTGAAACAAAATATGTAGATGTACAGTAATGGTTCACCGTATTTGTGATTGTTGTCGTTACTGTAAACTCCGAATTCAGATGATCCCAAGATTGCACTGTGCCATGATTAGAATTTGGATCTAGAACTGCTTGACATTCATGCTATGGACTATTCCAGGAGCAAATATACTATCTCTAATTAGTCTCTATTTTACTCAGTTAAAGGTTAAAAGGTGGAACAATAAGGATAGTACAGTACATGGGAGGGTATAAGAGGGGGAAAGTAATTATATACAGTAATGATAGGTTGGCCTGGAGGCTCTTCTGTCATGGCCACACCCACAGATGGGGGCTGTCAGGACAAGTGTAGTTTCATAGACGAGAGAGAAATATAAGCTAGATGAATTAAATAAATAATATATATAGTTGCTGACAAAAGTTCGCTCCGTTTGTTGAAACCGAGTCATGGAAACGAGTTTCCGAATTTACCTACCCTGACTGGTCTGGTGTGGCTGTGCTGCTTTATTTTATTTGGGGTTGATGCTTCATGTTGGGAGGAGTTAACTTTTGACCCAACTGTACACAATATGTTAGTCAATGCCATTATATTTGGTACTTGTACTTAAGTTCATTTGATTTGAATTTTTGAACTGAGTAAAATGGAAAATATTCTGCCATATCTCTTCCTCAGTTATGGCAAGTGTATGCTTGAACATAGAGAATTTAGAATGGCTATGCAATATTTTAATTCCAAGAATAGCGTAGTACAGTATAATCCCTGTCATTTGAATTCAGAGTTCACGCATAACATAGTACAGTATGTGGCTATTATGGTTTTGTGAGATTTTTATAGGAACACCTTTGCAGTAGATGAAAAAGTTTTGGGTAATAATAATGATAATGTGTAATGTAAAGAAAACCCACCAGTAGGAGAAAGAACACTGTTTTCTGACAGAGCTTCCATGGGCAATTGAGGCCAACAAAAGTCCTATCTTTTGATAAAATAAAGATTAAAGTTGGTTACTAGAGTATAGAATTTAAGTAAAGCCTTGGGTTGTAGTTTTATGATGTCATGTAATTAAAGGTATTATAGTTCCAAGAATGTGCAGTAACAATTAAGTCTTTGTTTGTACTAACTGTGGGGGTTGGGAATCATCTTCAGTTTAGTGTAATAGAGAAATTTTATTGTGGATTGGAGAGGGTTTCTGTTATATAATGTCCAAGTGGTTGGATTTGTTTTTGTTTTGCAATACTATGATATATAGCTAATAAGTACAGTAGTGGAATAAATTTTAAAACATGTCAGTGAATTACTGTTTGAACTATATTTTTAGGTAGGGGAATTATTGGGATTATTTATTTATACGGAGATTTATTAAAAATGTAAATTGTATTTGTGATGTTTTATTTGTTTAAATGATATACGGTAAACCCTCGATAACTCGGCACACACGAGGCATTTCCTCCCTCCTACAAAAATGCAACAATAAAAACATTATCAACCCATATATGTGTACGTACATGTAATTACAGCTCGCTCACTGCTGTTTTCGCATATGATCTGTGTTGTGTTGTACTGTACTGTACATTGCAGTGTTAAGACATAAATAAGTGATTAGTTACATATACAAGTACTCCTCGACTTACGACCGCCCCAGTCATACCAAATTTTTCAAATTACGTATTTTCAAATCCCGACGTTAGTGATTGCTCTGTGTACGGACAAAATTTTTCTTTGTAATTCGCTTTAAAATGGCTGGCAAGCGTAAAAGTGAGAGTTTTGTGGTGCTCAGAAGAAAAAGAGACACCCAATTTAGATTTTCTATGTAATCATAGACGTTGGGACTCGAAAATACGTAATTTGACAAAATTTTGGTATGACTGAGGCAGTCGCATGTCCGGGTGGTCTTAAGTCGGGGAGGAGCTGTACTAATTGTAAAAAAGTAACACTTATAGCACTGCAGGCAAAGAATGAAGCATTATAGTAGGTGACACAGAGGTATGGTAGGTGATGCAGGTGGCCAGATATGCAGAGATTTTCTCGGATAATTTTACATATCTCGGCATTTCCCGAGTTATACTAATACATTCCGAGACCACATCCATGCGTGTTATGTGAAATGCCAAGTTATCAAGGGTTTACTGTATTGTACACTACCATAGATAGTGTGAACACCAAGTACTCTACACTCTAAATACTGTACGTGACTTTCCTAACTATGGCCAAATGTCAGACATCTCTTATGATTGTGTTTGCCTTGTTTGGGTTGTCAAGTTACTTTACCTTATATTGTAACAAGGCCAATTATCTAATCCATCTTTAGTCAATTTGAGTGCCTCTTCCTCCCCATCAAATGGAGATCAGTTGCAAAGTGTCTGTCCAACCATTTATTTTTCAACGAGTCTAACATCTTTGAAATTCAGTTTATAGCCGACTTTCATCAAGAGCAGAACTTTAGCCTAACTCTCCACACTTTCTACGGAGCTAGTGCCAAAGCCCAATATGAACAAAGACACTAAGGGACTGAGCATAAAATGCCATTTTTTTTTATTTAAACAGGTGTTTACATGGAGATCACTGACAAGCTTCTAACCTAATCACATGATGACTGGTTTAAAGGACAATTTTGATAAAAGTTATCCTATCTGAAAACCCTTCCCCAGGATTGTTACAATAAATTATCATACAGTACATAGTTAAAGACATTGGATTAATTAAAGCCAATAAAAATATAATGTACAGTATAGTAAATAATATTGTAGACAAATTCCATAGTAATACAGTAAAAATTGTTGACCTAAATTGACGTGCTGTGGACAAATGAGCGAGTCAGGTTAGCTGAAGAATCATCAGAGTAAGGAGTGTTGCTTGCTGTAAATTGAGATAGAAATCCCTTACCAAGCTAATCAGGATCTTAATAAAGGAAAGTCAAGGTCCATGGTTTTCTGAGGAATAGCAAACAACCGTTTGAGATTGACATCTCTTTACTATAAAAAATAAACACAAAACTCTGACACCACTCAACACACATCAAATAATTATGGGACTCAAGCAATTAATGCAATCAATAGTTAATGGAGTTACCTGACCCAGCTTGGAGAAGGACGTGCCCCCAAGTTCTCCCGTAGTGACCAAGGAAAATGGCCGCCTTGGATAGTGGTGTCTTGGGGGAAGAGGAGAGTAGTGTGGGGAAATATGACCTCTTGGCCACTCTGCTAAGGCAGCTGGGGCAGTTGAGGAGTGAGGTTGACTCTCTAAAGGGGGAAAATGAAGCCCTCAGGACTGAACTCCTTCAGGTAGGTGTCCTGCCTAGCAGGACACCTGCGAAGGCGGAGCAGGCATGGAGAGTGGTTTTCAAAATAAGGCTGGATAGATTCATGGATGATAGAGTGGTAGTAACTCTCGACAGGAGCTGCCATGCACAGGCCAACCGGCCTATTGCAGACTCCTTATTTTCTTATGTCACATGTAATCAATTAAGGGAAACAAACAATTAAAGGAATCAAACAATTAATGGGAGTCAGCAATTAATGAATTCAAACAATTAATTGGAGTCAACAATTGATAGAATCGAAAATAAAGGGGAGTCGGCAATTAATGGAATCAAACAATGAACAGATATTTCCTACGAGCTGTGGCCCTGGGGAAAGGTTCTGGAACACGGTGATGCACACTCAGGGTAGGGAAGCGTCCATTAAACTCCACACTCGAACGACAGCAGCCGATGTCTTGAAATGGCAGAACACCGGGCACAGACAGAATGAGATGAACTGACGGTCGTGGTATGTGGTAGATGACCAGAGAATTGACTGTCGATAGGTGAAGGTCTGGGGATACAGACCACGAGTCCAGGACCTATGATGAGATCACAGCCAGAATTTGACGAACAGCAGGGTAGCTTGATAGTGACTGTATGGCGGCTGAGGTGAATCTGGCGTGACACAGGTAGCAGCTGCCGTTCTCACCTCCGTCCAACCACCCCAAGTGTCGTCCGCACCAACAAACGAGAGGAAGGTTGTTTCCGCCCTTACACAGCTCCCCCAACAAAAATCTACTGTAAGGTAGATTAAAACCTAAGATTAGTACACAAACATAATCAGCTTACAACAAATGCTTAAATACACATTGCACAATAAAGAAGGGTCATAAAAGAATGTGGTAACTTTATGTCCAAAACGTAAGGCCGGATCAAGGAACTGCAGGTGGGGTCCACTTCAGTCCAGGTTTAAGTTTGGGCCAATTGCCAGTCTTAGAGGATTCTTCTATCTCGTCAGGTGTTATCAGCAACTGGCAGCCGAGATCATTAGAGCCTGGCGCCCGAACTTCACAGCTTGGGGACATCGTCAAGGACACGAGCAATGTGGGTCCTGCAATTATATTGCTTTAACAAATTAGCTTGATGTAATTTAGGCTTCTTAGAGGAAGGGGGTGATAATCGTCCAATAAAATCTATGGCTACCCGAGAACATGGTTCTGCAATGACGGGTAAGGGTTTAAGTGGACCAGGACGGACTCTACCCTTGGCGGACATACGTGGGCACCGATCACAACTACAAAAAGCTCTAATATCCGCTCCCATACCTGGCCAGTAAAACTGATCAGCAACCTTCCTACAAGTTTTCCTACGAGAACAGTGACTTACAAGAGAGCTCTTGTGAGCTACAGAGAATGTTACTACGACAAACATCAGGGACAACAAGTAAACACCGACCTACTTTAGCTGGTCGCTTGGATGAAACACAAGACCTGTGTAACACCCCATTAATAGAAACAAACTTATAAACCGACCCATCTCTCACCTGATCCTCCTCCCCGGAAGTCACCTTCTCCCTTACCCGCTTCAGAGTGGCACACGAGTCTTGAAGCTTGGCGAACTCCTTGGGAGTCACAGTCAGTGGCAACAAATTCGGCAGAATCAGGGAATGCGGTCGTTTCACCTTCGCCGCCCGTGTCTCTACAGCTTGGACCTTGGCTGCAGGCGTGGCGGCGTGTGAGGGTGGCGAGGCGACGTCGGCAGGTGGCGTGGGGACTGGTGCTGGTGGCGTGGGGACTGGTGCTGGTGGTGTGGGGACTGGTGCTGGTGGCGAGGAGACTGGTGCAGAGGAGAGTTTTCAAGGTTCCGGGTTATTAGGGTCACGAACACCGGGAACATTACCAATGAGGACACTAGCAAATTTAATGGGAGCTCTTACCACATTAGACCAACCAGTGAAAAAGGGGCAACGCAGGTAGCACCTAACAACCGGAAACTGGTCAACACGACCTAAATAATCGGCGACACTAACCTTCGGGCAGCTGGAGATGTCAGCGTCAGGCAGGGCTTCTTCAGAGACAATAATGCACGAGCAACCAGTGTCCCTGATGAAAGTAGATGCCCTAGAGTCCTAGACCCATTTATTGTTCCATTGACAATAACTGGGGCAGCTCCTGTCTTCCAAGCAGAATCCGACCTTGTTACTGGGCTGATGAGTGTCAGCAGTCTTGAAGGCGAGGGGATTCCTGGGACAGCGAGAACGAATGTGCCCTTCTCCGCAGCTGTGACACCGCACGGCTAGTGAACTACTCCTGTGTATTCCTGGGGATGGTTCCTCGGAGGACGGAGGCTTCGCAATCTTCACTACAGGAGTGTAAGACTTGGGGTAGGCGTTGCCAGCAGACGCCCAGTTGTCGGCAAGATGCACAGCTTCTCCAAGCGTCGCTGGCTGGTGTTCTTTGATGAAAATTCTCAAGTCTGGAGGTAGAGAAGACAAAAACTGATCTATTATCATGAAGTTAGAGAGACTCAAAGGTTTCTTCAACCTCCGATGCTTCCAGCTAGTGTTGAAACAAACGTCCCAGGTGAATCCAAAACTGCAGGTACGTTTCTCCCGCTCTAATCTACATTCTGCGGAAATCAACACGATAACCGTCAGAAGTCTTGTTAAACCCTCGCAAGAGAGCTTGCTTCAACAAGAAGTAATCTCTGGTAATGTCGGCAGACAGGGACGTGTAAATTTCTACCGGCTTACCACTCAGTAGGCTACCCAACCTTACAGCGTAGCTATCTGGGTCTACACAAAGCAGCTCAGCTACCCGTTCAAACCTAACAAGGTAGGAGGCGATGTCTTCTCCTTCACGGTACACAGGCAAGCTGGGTTTTACCACATTGTCTTGAATATGGCCAGAGGATTCTGGTCTACTTGAAGTATTAATCCTAGCTAGTTCTAGGTCCTTTTCTATCTGCAACTTAGCCAATTCGAACTCTCACTATTTCTGCTGCGTTCATCCATCTCTCTCTCTCTCTCTCTCTTTCTGAAGTGCCTCTCTCTTTCTGACGTGCCCCTCTCGGCATTCTGTTGGGTGACCACATACTGACCAATCTCAGTACCTGTCAGACCCAAGGCCACCACTTGACCTTTCAACACCTCAAAACTAGACATAATGATCCGAAAGGCCAAGAACAAAGAAAAATAAACAGCTTACCCCGCAAATAGCCAAAAATAACTCACCTAGTGGCTCAATCAGACCAATAAATGATTTGATTGGACTGGAGGGAACCTTGTTTCGCACCCAGCACAGCTGAATCACTCTCAGGGTAAAGAAACCGCACCAGGTGAAACAACAACAACAACAACAAAAATGCTACGACAGCATCCACAGTGCGCCCCAACCAACACTAACTTCCCCAAGTACAAGGGAGAGCAACAAAATTAGCACACAGAAGGAAGGGATAACCACTGAACAACACTTGCTTCCGGGCCACAGACAGCAAGGTGGCGCGCTCACTGCGACTTACAACAACACCGGAACGAATGTTAAACCTCAGAAACCAAAGGTCCAAGACTATCCTGGCAAGGTCGCCACTTGGGATAGAAATCCCTTACCAGACTAATCAGGATCTTAATAAAGGAAAGTCAAAGACCATGGTTTTCTGAGGAATAACAAACAACCGTTTGAGATTGACATCTCTTTACTATAAAAAATATAACACAAAACTCTGACACCACTCAACAAACATCAAATAACAATTACGGGAGTCAAACAATTAAGGCAGTCAACAGTTAATGGAGTCAAACAATTAATGGAAGCAAACAATTAAAGGGAGCAAACAATTAATGGGAGTCAGCAATTAATAGAATCAAACAATGAGAATCAACAACTGATAGAATCAAACAATGAACAGATATTTCCTACGGCAGTGGCCCTGGGGGAAGGTTCTGGAACACGGTGATCCACACTCAGGGTAGGGAAGCGTCCATTCAACTCCACACTCGAGGGACGTCTTGAAATGGCAGGACACCAGGGCACAGACGGAATGAGAGGAACTGACGGTCGTGGTAGATGACCAGAGAATTGACAGTCGATAGGTGAAGGTCTAGGGGGACAGACCACGAGTCCAGGACCTATGATGAGATCACAGCCAGAATTTGACGAACAGCAGGGTAGCTAGATAGTGACTGTATGGCGGCTGAGGTGAATCTGGCGTGACAGGTAGCAGCTGCCGTTCTCACCTCCGTCCAACCGCCCCAAGTGTCGTCCGCACCAGCAAACGAACGAGCAGGAAGGTCGTTTCCGCCCTTACATACATTATAGAGTTAAAATTAAATTAATTAATTTTACCAAAACCACCAGCTAGATACAAACTTTGTAGCCACATGATCAGAAAAACATGATGCAATTATGCAAGGGTTAGTTTTGATTCTTTAACAAAGAGTCGAAACTTTACCCAGAGATAACTATCGCAGTTCAGTGTGTTTAAGCAATGTGTAAATGTCACCCATTTCTTTACTCACATCGCATCTTCGTGGTGTAGATTAACGTAACCTTTTCCTTTTCTATTTTTAATTTCTGTCTACTCGTATTTTTTCGCCCCCTAGGCCCCGTTGTGGGTCGATGACCTGTGCCTGGGTGGGCTATTCCCAGTGAAAACAAAAACAACAAAAACAGGTCAAATGCTGCTGCATATAGCACTTAAGTCTGAGAATTAAGATATAGGTAACCCCCAAATTACATCAATACTGCATTACGGTTTACGAAGACTTATTTTAATACTCCTCTTAGGGAACAGAATTAAACAATAAAATAAAATAAATATAATAACCTTTTTAGCTATAGGACCAAGAGGTTCAGAATAAATTCTCAATTGATTTAGATTAACAAAACAGGTCATAACGGGCATTATTTTCACGTATCTCCTAAAATGTAGCAAAATGTAGCCGCAATGAAGTCAAATAATGGTCCTAGATGAATAAATCGGTTGCCAATTACTTCTCGACTAGTATTTGGTGTCAAAGTCTCAAAAATATTGGAAAACTTACTTTAAACCGAGTTAATAGATCGAGTGCATGTACCGATAAAACGCTGACCGCCATGTAACTAGGGGAGACAACTGTTGTCGTTTCTCAGCAAATATTTTTTCTATTCAAGTTGTCTCCCTTGATTTCCAGTATATTGGTAGCGATTGTATCATGTTTTATCGCCATGGTTGATTTCATTTTTGCACTAAGTCAATAAGCTAAAAAATTTGGCTTCAAAAAGCAGGTGCAAATGATGTAATTTCACTTTCACTTTAGTACATTTGGGTACATTGTACAAATGTATATACATATGGGTAATTTAATCTAATTTAGCCGAGGTTCCGGCCGCTATTGGTTGCTGGTGCAGACTTCACAATCTGTTCACGATAAATAAAGAATCTACCAACAAAGAAAATACGTTTTTGTCGACAGTGAAATACATTTATTTACACAAAAGTTAAGTACATGTTCAAAATATCAATGTTATACAATGCAAATTTATTATACAGTTGTCAAAAAGATACACTAATACAGCTATTAACATGCAAGTACAATTACCTAACCCGCTCACTACGGCTACGTTTTCTTTGACCGGGTTTTTTAGCAACTTGGCTTGTATTAGGGACTAAAGTTAACACATGTGGCTTCTATCATATTTGAAATACATTTTTTCCTGCTCAAAAAATCAAGTAAATATTTTGCTTTCTCGTCTTCACTCTTTTTTACCCAAACCTCTTTCTTTAGGACATACTTTCTGTCCTTAGGCAGTAACACAAAATCACCATTTCCATATAATGCCCTACGCAAATCTAACATTTGTAGCCTAGTCACGCTACACAGCTTCTCAACCAATTCTGGAAGTTTATGAGGTCTCCAGTTCAGTCAATTTCAAAATATTATTTACAGAGTCACAGTAATTATTTTTCCAGAGCTTTGCAGACATGCCTTTCTGGTGAGGCTCACATACATATGAATCGAAAAATGGCTTCAATTTATCAAAATACGTTCTAAATGTGGGAAAATTCATAAAGTAGGGTTCTAGTTCTAAAATTTTTTCCTCAAAACTAAGCAAATCATTACAGCTAGCTAACCCCCCTTCACCAAAAATTTTATTTACAATGGCAAGTCTCTCGTGCGTGTTACAACCAACAACATCACACAGATGCCTGGAAACATTGTCTATCATGTGTTTACAGCACAGAATATACACTGCCTTTGGAAAACAACTCCTAATGGCTTTCATCAAGGCCAGTTCCTGATCACTGCCTATGCGTATTTCAAGAGAGTCAATGGAGTCTATAAGTTTTGCTTTCAGGTGTGCAAAAAAGTAATGGTAAGTTTCGAAAGCACCGTCCCAGTGTAAGTACATTGGTCCCAGAAAAGTTGGAAAGTCACCTGACTCCTTATGTAACACCGATTTGTTCTTGTAGACTGTTGTTGTTGTTGTTAAAAAGCACGCACCCAAGTTAAATGTCCTATCCACACCTAAAACACTACCAACACAAACATTCCGCTTCAAATCCTCCATCTGTTCTTCGGAATATAGAATAACACAAGGTGGCTTCCCTTTCTTGTGAACAATCTCTTGAACACTTGCATTATCGTTTAGCATGGACAACACGGACAGCACATCATCCGCGATATTCGCTCTCTGTGGTCTGTCCTTTCTCGACTCATTGAATATCTTATTGCGAATCTGTTTTAAGTCTCTTGGTGCCTCCAACGAATTTTCTTCAACCATTGTTTGATACACCTCGCGGGGTGTCTTGCTTTTCACCTCTAATTTTCTCTAACACAGTAGGATTACTCCGTACGTACGCCTGGGTAGAATTTTTTGCATTACCATGTAACACTGTTGTGTCCACATAGACACCACTGTACTCCACCACAGACAAGCCATCAAACACCACCCGACACACGTGTTACCCGCTTCTTATATGAGGCGTTACCTTTCAGGGTGACGTAGTAACGGTGAAGCTTCATCACATTCTGTCCGTGTGGCTGTGGAGCTAGTGGAAGCCACTTCGACTTCCCTCCCACGCGACTCTGTACAATACACATTGTTCTTCAAATAAATTACTCTCGATCCACCATCACTATTTAGCAGAACGTAACTATTAACCGTGCGACCTTTGCAACTGTCCCATACACCACAGTCATCAACATAATCACTTCTCCCCTTCATCTTTTGCTTGGCAACATTCGCGATATTCGAGATGAGGAAATATACGTTGTTCTTAACGCCCAGTGGGACACAATCGAGTTCAGAGCCAGATTTTAGAACGTCTATAAGTTGACACAATGTAAGAAATTTGCCGGGAGATGGAAGTGTAGGAAAGTCGCAAATGCCATCTTGGTCGTCAACATGGATGCGGACGCATTTCCGTGGACTGGATGTCTTGGGTGTCTCTTCGGGTAAAGACGTGTCCGATACATGTACCTCCTGGCGGTAATAATCACACATGGGGTCGTCCTCTATTGGTGAAAGGGGTATCGGTGGTAGGTTTTCGTACGGACTGTTGGAGCTGGTCTGTAATGCAAAAAATATACGTAAATCGTTAATTAGGACACAAAACAACTTAAATCCAAAAATTAGAATAAAATAAGCGAATGTATGGTATGCATTAAGGGAAGTTAAGGTAAGACATGTAACTTTCATGAGATTCGCTTTCGGATGATATATCCAGTACTGGTGGGGTTGTTGTCGGCAGTAGTGGAACGAAATGGTTGGGCGTCCAAGTTGCCGGTGTGTTGTCTCCTACCCTTGACCACATGATGTTGATAGGTGAAAGGGTTTTATGCACTCTGGGTTTAAAAGTGGTGTTTAGAATACTAAAGCACCGGTCAAGAACACCATTGACTGAAGGATAGGTGGAATCTATCTGTTCATAGCGGTTGCTGCAGCTTGGATCGTCCATGCTGATGAATAGTTACCCAGGGTTGCACTGGCTATACAAGCTTCCTCGTAATCTGGAGTAACGATGTGAATTTCACGAGGTGTCAGCTGTTGAACATAGTACTCCTGGTAATTCACCAATTCGACTGTAGTCTTAACCCTGATCTCCACAGAAAGACTCATCACCAACGGATGCCACGGACAAGGCGTTGAACAAACAGTTCCCGTCTGCTGATACGGTCACTGGTTTTCGGTCAGCTGCTCCACCCATCTTCCGTAGCAGCCTTGCTGCCACGGTGTCTATTGACCTGGCCCCACACATAACATCGGATGCACTTTTAGGACTTTCTGCATTCCTCAGGATGATGGCTTCGAGTTGCGCTGCACTCCGCAGTTTAGATATACTGGTTTGGGTAGCTGCTGCACCTAGCCTAGTCAGCGATGCGCAATAGTCGAATGACCCACCAAAATATGTACAAGAAATACAAAGAAATTCCAATTCGATTTCTCGTAAGGCCGTCATTTGATCAGGTGTCAAACTTTGGCAGCGATCATGAAACCATGACTGACAAAGATTGCAAAAGACAGATCAGTTTTCCTCTTTGCAGTTCTTCTTGCAAGTACCACAAGGATACTGACGGACTTCTCTGGGAGCCATTTCACAGTCTTGGAAGCAACACTGATATAGCTGTACTGACGTTCAGGTAAGAATGTGTGAAGAAGCTGGATTGTACAGACCTAATATATGTTTCTGACTTGATTCACTCCAAAGTGACAGAAACAACTTAACCACGTGGGATAACGTGTCAGGCAAACATAATAGTTTAATCCGCTGATCACTTTGAGTCTCTCCCCCGGGCACAGGAGAGGCTATTAAATCCGGGGATTAATTGGTGAAAAGATTAAGAAGATTAAAGATACGGGTGGAATTTTAATCCGAGGATTAAATATAAGACACTGAGATCAGATTATCATCGTGGAAGACTATCACAAACAGTCAAATTTCAACATATGAACTAATATCAACAAACCTGTTTTGTTTTTACCGAAATCAGAATGAGTGCATCTCAGGCATACTATTTCTTCATCTCGGGAGTAAAACCGACCCATTTTCTTCGATGTTTTTGTCTTTATGCTAATAGACATGTCAGGTTATTAACATTAACTTGGATTAAAAATGAATAGCGGAATGTAAGATGTTTTAGGGAAATTATACCCCTGACAACAATGTCTATATATGCTTATGAGCATTTGTACACATGTATATAACCTTAACTGTTTGGTCATTAATTGAATATTTTGCTAATTTATTATTAACAGGGAAGACTTCTTGGATAACTTCTTGGTATAGTCTTGTGCAACACTCCGATCTTGCTTTTAAGGTTGTTTCAAGCATATGACAAAACAGTTGAACAATGCCAATTATAGTAAATAACAATAATGTACGAAATAGGGACATAAATGAAGTTTTATTATTGGTGAATACATTTCAATAATGATTTAAATAATTATATGAAACATGCCGCTTAATACCCACCTTACGTTTTTAGTATAAAATTCACCAAAAGTCGCTGTAGAAAAGTCACAACAAATATTCAAGCCTGCGTTTTTTAAGCCAATTTTTTTAGCTTATTGACTTCAAGGGAGACAACTTGAATAGAAAAATATTTGCTGAGAAACGACAACAGTTGTCTCCCCTAGTTACATGGCGGTCAGCGTTTTATCGGTACATGCACTATCTATTAACTCAGTTTAAAGTAAGTTTACCAATTTTTTTGTGACTGACACCAAATAATAATCGAGAAGTGATTGGCAGTCCGATTTATTCATCTAGGACCATTATTTGACTTCATTGTGGCTACATTTTGCTACATTTGGGCACATTTGGGTAATTCCTCGCTCCCTCGGTACATGCACTCGATCTATTAAACCATTTTTTTTTTTGAAGGGAGTCCACGGGAGGGTATGGAGTGACAACGATTCACTGATGGGTGCTTCACAAATTCAAGACAACATCGATGTACTATACTGAAGAAAAAACCCACACCAGAGCACAAAACGAAGGATAACATGACAGTACTAAGGGTGATGCATATATTTGAGGGATTAAGAGATATAACTATTACATGTGAAATCGTCAACGAAAATATAACCAGGATGAAGGAGTGGACAAAAAACAGCCGAGGTGATAAATAGCGAACGGGATATCATAATTCGGTATTACGGTATTATTATTATTATTATTATTAGATATGCACAGGTTGGTATCTAAACTTGTAACCTTAAACACACCAACGTAATAATTAAAAGCTAATACAAATCCTCACTCGATATCCACCTTCAACACACGCCTCCTTCAACCACCCTATATCAACCTTCTACGTCACACTGGACACCGAGATGCTTGTACACCTCAACCAGATCTCCCCTTGCCCGTCTGTTGTACCACTACAGTATTGTTTATCTTGGTAATTGTGTTCACCATCCAAATGACTTGATAATCATATGCCAGCAGTCTACGGCCCGAGTTATTACACGCACGTTTTTCTGTGGAATTCGAGAATATAGGAGTTATTTATCGGTATATATTATATGAAACAGGTGTTCTATAAAATTCCACTATACACACTTGTCATGCTATATACTACACTTTCTAAAAATAATTCGTATACAGTGAAGCATCTATTAACGGTCTATATGGAGAGGAAAGTCCGTTATATCGAGGGTCCGTTAGATGTGAAATCTCCATCTAACGAATTGCTGTATATGTAGAGAGATGTTCGTTATATTGAGGTTTCACTGTATGTAGGCCAGTTTTACTCCGCTGGTGGGATGGTGATGGTGTTTATGGTGTCTGTGTGTGGCTTGTGGTGGTGGTAGTAGTTGGTGATGGTGTCTGTGTGTGGCTTGTGGTGGTGGTAGTAGTTGGTGATGGTGTCTGTGTGTGGCTTGTGGTGGTGGTAGTAGTTGGTGATGGTGTCTGTGTGCGGCTTGCGGTGGTGGTAGTAGTTGGTGGTGGTGTCGGTGTGCGGCTACATTTGGGTAATTAGTCGGACCGTCCGACTAATTACCCAAATGTAGCCGCAATGAAGTCAAATATTGGTCCTGCATGAGTATATCGGACTGCGAATCACTTCTCGATTGGTATTTGGTGTCACGAAATCACAAAAAATTGGTAAACTTAATTTAATCTGAGTTAATAGATCAAGCGCATGTACCTAACCTAACACAAAGATTAAATTAAGTTTACCAATTTTTGTGTCTTAATTACACCAAATAATAATCGAGAAGTGATTACATGCAGCCCGATTTACATGTAGGACCATTATTTGACTTCATTGCGGCTACATTTACATTTGGGTAAGTCCGACTAATTACCCAAATGTAGCCGCAATGAAGTCAAATAATGGTCCTACATGAATAAATCGGACTGCTAATCACTTCTCGACTGGTATTTGGTGTCACGAAGTCACAAAAAATTGGTAAACTAATTTAATCTGAGTTAATAGATCAACACTGGTACACAAATATTCAGGTTTAAAACTAAAAAACCGTGTATGTTGACGGAAATCTGGATATTTCCTATAATCAGGTGACGAGAATTGAAAGTGGAACTTGGAATTGCACCAAGAAATCAAGACAATAAATTTATTAACTAGTAATAACTTACAGTAAGTTACTGATGGGTAGAGCAAAGAGTATGTGCCGTGTTTGGGTGTACTCCAAGGAGAGACTATTAAAGTCACTCATTTCCCAGGTACAGGAATAAAGATAAATAAGTGCAATGTTGCCATAGAGCAGACTTAAATAATATGAAGCATGCAGGGATATGTGAATTTTTTTATCAGTGAACGAAAACGATAACACGAATTGCTCGGTTATGATCCTGCCAAATATTACGGCGTTTAAATGCCATACCTGATTTAAATATACCAGTTACCAGCGACTCAAGGATTTCTGATGAAGAATTGTTACGCCGTCTCTTAATTTACTTAAATATCCAGGTTCTAGGCGTAACCAAACAAAAAAAAGAGAAGTAAATTTAAATGGAATAAAAATAAATAAAGTAAACCTTTAAGAATTTAATTAATTAAATTTAACACAATAAAGAACCTCGTAGGCTGTCACAACAAATTGATTCACCATCGAAACTTTTAAAGACACAAATGATACTAAACATATAAAGACTAAAAATAAAGCATTGGATTACGTTAACACTGCATAAACATAAAAACTAACACTGAAATTAACTAACATGAAACAAAACTGAATTACTTAAATGTAACTAAGCAAATACTGATGGACATAAGTAGAGACATAAATAGGTACTCGCATAGATATACCACATTGGTGGCGACAGGAACAACACAAATAAATTAAGTATAAGTAACAGGTGACGAGTGTCACTCAAAGGATGTGGTCTGTATGACAAGAGGACTGAACTAACTCCGTCAGTTGGTGGGTCCTACATATAAGGTCGGTTCCCGCCACGCGACCAGCCAGTGGGTCGTTTAACGATGCAGATGGTCGTTAGAGAACAAAGAATGCTGGTTACAATACAAAATAAAGAAATAAGATGGTTTTGAACAAATAATGACAGTTAAAACCTTAACAGCACAGGGTAAGGTGACTAGAATATATAATAGTAAATTTAACACATCATTACAGGAATAATATGGAACAACATGGGAGCATGTTATATATAAAAAAAAATAGAAAAAATACGACACGGTCGTAACAGCATACATTACTGAAAGGAGTCGTCTCAACAATAACGGTTGGTATGATTTAGTACTGTATTAGATAACTTATAATTAAAAAAAATAAAATTTTGACTGCAACCTTCGGTAAATTTTTACAAGTGAACATGACGTGTTTTGTTTTTCTTCAGAATATAGTGTTACGACCCTTCTTTCACCCCTTACCCTGTAGTGGATTCCTTCCCTACAAACTCCGTGTGTCGCTGACCAGCCGACCCTCTACGAATTCCCCAGCGAATTCACCAGCGTACGCCTCTGGTCTAGGTCGGTAACCAGCGCCGCCTAACAAAGCAGAGGTCAACTATCAACCCACGCCTACCCCCGCTATATAAGACCTCACCCCGCCGTGACCGCCTTCTTTCTTCCTGCAGCCACCAGCAAGCAACACCTCCTCCTCCGCTCCTGCCTGGTGGCCCTCGCTCCTCCGGCGACCATGGCGCCCTACAAGCTGCCTGTCCTCCTCTGAGTACCCTCACCAACCAGCTCTCCCTACACCACGCTTTGACTCACGCTGCCAGCCCCCAGCACCAAGCTGCATTGTACATCCAATACAATATGTATACAGAGAGCACATTGTGAGTTTCCTTTCTCCAACCCATCCTGAGTGTGAACCAATATCCCATAACCCCACAACCCAGCTTCCACCACTGGTTACCAGCAACCAGGGTCGTATTTACAGAAGCAATAGATATATCACAAGTGTTGTCAAATTACCACTGGCTGTCCCGCCAGTCTCGGTAATTTCTCGACGATAGATATCAGTGTACAGACAACCAACAGGCAGGTAGATTTCCACCAGGTCACAGAAACACACTTGTGAACTGCAGTCTTCTTTAATAAGCAATGATTCTTCACAACATTTTTCTCAGGGTAATGTCTTCACAGCTGGACTTCTCGCTTCAAATATATAGTCAGCACACTACCAGTGTACAATTCCCTAGTCTTTTCACTTTTATAGTACTCACAACAATTCCACAATACTTGCCCGGTAAAGCATTTGACAGATTACCGCATCAGAGGCTTCTGAGAAAAGTTAAGGCTCATGGTATCGAGGGGAAAGTTTTAAATTGGATAAAATCATGGCTCACCGATAGAACGCAGAGGGTCAGTGTAGATGGTGTTAAATCTGAGTGGGGCTGTGTAACCAGTGGGGTTCCCCAGGGGTCAGAACTAGGCCCACTCTTGTTCATAATCTACATAAACGATCTAAATACAGGGATCAGCAGTGACATAAGCAAGTTTGCGGATGACACCAAAATAGGGCGGCAGATTAATTCACGGCAGGATGCAAATGCACTATAGGAGGATCTAAATAAACTGCAGGGGTGGTCTGAAAAATGGCAAATGAAATTCAACACCAGCAAGTGCAGCGCACTTAATATTGGAAGAACAAATACTGTCAATGTATACAGCCTTAACAACATCAACCTAGAGAAGTCGACTTGTGAAAGAAACCTAGGGGTACTTGTAAGCCTGGACCTACGGCCTAGAAAACAGTGCGTTAGTGTTCGAAATAAGGCAAACAGAGTATTGGGTTTTATATTGTTACGAACCACGCCATCAATTGTCATGATCTACCTACCCAGCACTTCGAACCACGCCATCTAGGGACGAAACCCGAGTATGACTAGTCTTAGTTACCACTCCGGGGTTTCCCTTCTCCATATCCTGGTTGTTGCGTCACCTCCTCCAAGTCTTCCTCATCAGCTCCAGTTCGAGAAGAGTTCAGTTCACTCTAGGAAGTGACCACACTAGGATCACCTATCCTGGAAACCTACGGCACAGTGACTATCTACCTTCTTCTTCAATACTCAGCCTTACTCGTCAGCCATCTCAGCACTGCACTTGAGTATTTTGTAATCTTATATTGCCTCCCCACCTCCACCTTGCTTCAGATTGTTGTATGTTGTGTAAATATGTATATACTGTTAAGCCAACGTTGCGTATGTTTAGGTTAAGTATGGTTAAGGGTAAATTATAGAAAGCTGAATATTTTGTTAAGGAATTTATGGTACTTTATTATACACAACAAAAACTCGCATCCTTTGTCTACCCTTTTATAGTCCGATTGTCTTTGTTTTTTCATTTGTTGTTGCCTGTTGGGATCTGGGTAGACTTTTAACTATATTCTAAATCCCCAACTCGTAACAATATCTAGAAGTGTAAGTAATAAGAGTGCAGAGGTCTTATTGCAACTATATCTTGCGCTAGTCAGGCCGCACCTTGATTATGTGGTTCAGTTTTGGTGCCCTTATTATAGAATGGATATCAATTCACTAGAGCCGGTGCAGCGAAGAATGACGAAAATGATTCCGGGACTTAGAAACCTTCCATATCAGGATAGGTTAAAGAAACTAAACTTGCATTCCCTAGAAAGACGAAGAGTGCGGGGAGATGTGATAGAAGTATTTAAGTTGGTGAAAGGAATCAATAAAGGGGATATAGATAAAGTTCTTATAATATCCGAGCAGGATAGGACTCGGAGCAAAGGATTTAAGTTGGATAAGTTTAGGTTTAGGAGGGAGATAGGAAGAAACTGGTTCACAAATAGGGTGGTGGACGAGTGGAACAAGCTTAGCAACTTTGTAGTAAGTGCTGGAACGCTAGAAAGTTTCAAAAGGAGGCTGGATAGATTCATGGATGATAGAGAGTGGTAGTAACTCTCGACAGGAGCTGCCATGCACAGGCCAACCGGCCTATTGCAGACTCCTTATGTTCTTAATAATACCATATTACGCCTCGGCATAACAATAGGATATGCAGAGTCGATGTATTAGTGGCAGGTCTTTTGTGTCTCTTTGGGCCTTTGGCTAATTAATATATAGTATTTCCACACTAACCTGGCCTGTAAGCCACGCCCCTTTTCTTTAGCTACAAATAGCTGAATGATTCCCCTGGGCGATTTACCTCCCCCTGGACTGCGCGTAAATAAGCGCGTATTTATTTCGACAATTTATAATATTTTTTTTCTAGCATCATCTCTAAAGAGCTAATGCCTTGAAATGATTTGCATTTTGATAGTCCAGATATTTAACATTATTTTAGATAATAACAGGTCTGCTTACCAATTGTGAACATATTTAGTTTGAATTTTCTATGAACCAATCAGCTATTAGTATAAAAGAGGGGCTTGGAAAGAGTACAGTTAGCAGTCGTCCGTGACAGCTGAATGTGGATGGCGTAACTCCCAAGACATTTGTATAGCAAGGGTCGGCTTTGTCAAACATCCTTATTGCAGGTGTCGCTTCTGTTAGTACATTCTTATAGCAGGTATCGCTTATAACAACATACTCTTATAGCAGCCGTTGTTTCTTTTGTTGTTAGTGAAATGTTTGGTCTTTGTGGTAAAATTTAAAAACATCAAAGTGGTAATTTTAAAGTGATATTAAAAAGCGAATTGCAGTGCATGAAATATATATTCTGTAAAGTGCTCCGAATATGCATATAATATATATTGAATTAAAAGATCATAAATCAAAAGCATTTAAATGCAATTGAAAACCCATGGAAATATATATAATGACAATTCCATCCGTAAGTCACTGAACACTTTACATCGAGATAAAAACGTAAAACTTTGAATCATTGGGTATACAATATAATGGAGGTGTAGTTCCTTTTAATATCGTATACTTATTTTTGTATATTCACATTTCTCCAATTTCGCTTGTTGCTTCGCGAGTGAATGAAGTTAATTGTTTAAAGGTCCTAATTGTTGACCCAGTGCTTTAAGACTTTGACCAACTGACACACATGAACATATTAAACTACAAATATCAAACCCTGAAAAAACCCAACGACGGTGTTAAATTCATTTACCAAAACTTCTAAACAGAGGAGCCACAACTTTAGCAGTTAAAGGGAGAATATAATTATATTATTGAACTGTGCCTAGATGTTGATATTATGAACTGACACACAGGCAAAGAAATATATATATATATATATATATATATATATATATATATATATATATATATATATATATATATATATATATATATATATATATATATATATATATATATATATATATATATATATATGTGTGTGTGTTCTCTATGTGCTGTGAATGAGGCATACACATTGAATTAAACCCACATAAGAAGCTCTATACTGTAAAAATGATTAATTCTTTCGTAACATTCAGAACAGTACATGGTGATGAAAAATTCAGTCATAGTAAACAGAGGATATATAGAACCTCTAGAGCCTGAAACAATGATACAGCTCATTGGAAGGATTCACACTGACTGAGAAGAAAGATCGTTGTTGATGAGTGACGAGAGCCAGGCAGTCAGCAGGATGGACTAGTGGAACAGTTGATCAGTGTGGTGGTGGTGAGTCAGGCAGACATGTACTGTAGGTAGTAAGGCAGCAGGTGTGTGAGCGACAACAACAGGCACCCGCTAATTAGGGTTGTCGGTGGTGGGACTGATAGTCGTGCTTCCGGTGCCTCTGTCTATGGGTACAGAAATGTCAATTTACTTTCAGTAAAATCACATTGGTCATGGATGTTTGCATTGGCTAAACTCGCTAAAGATACATTGTTTTTTTTAAATTAGATCTGTTTCCGTAAAAGGCTTTCGGCTGTGTCTTTTAAAATAAATATGTTAAAACCAAACGAATGAAAATGAGAGCAAATGTGTCGCTCTCTGTCTGTGTGGAAACCGCCTCGCTGAAGCGTTACCTAAATTTTTTTTCTTCTTTTTTTTACGGGGATTAGCCCACCCGGGCACAGGTCAATGACCCACATCAGGGCCTGGGGGCGAAAATATTATAATAATAATAATAATAATAATAATAATAATACTTGGGTGAATGAAGGTGTCTGAACCCCCAGACTCTATATCCACATTATTATTCGAGTATAACTGTACAGGGCAGAGAGAGAGAGAGATGACCAGGTGAGGCTGGCAATAGTACTAGAGGAACCCATAAGAGCGACACCATTTAGCGTCTGATGTAAACAAGCAAATGACTTGCATTATCATAATATAAATTGGCCTTTGGCTTGTTTAAGTAAGTCAATTGTCAGAATTAATATATTTTACACTTGGCTTATTCGTTGTTTAATGACTAAGTATAGGTCCCGGGAAAGAGTCATAAGTTATTAAACAACACCTAGGTAGAACATCAAGGACAGTGTGGTGAAGGTTCAGCTAGTGCATTCTATACTAGGTCAAGACTTTCTGCCTCATTTACACACAATTGTAGGGTCTCAAGTGGTTCTCTTACTTGACAACACAACATGCATACTGTATAACGCTTCTCACTATTGATATTTTTTTTATTTTTTTATTTATTTATGGCTCTTTATTATTACTATTATTATAATTGGTATTACTATGCTTTAAGACACAGTAGCGCCCCCGAAAGTTCTAAACTACCGAAACATTTAGGTCTCGCGGAAATGGATACTAGCGACACAATTGAATTTAGTTGATTTTACGTAGTTTTCAGTCTGAAGATATTTATATGCGCATCATACATGCGCAATGTTGACTGACGTCATCCAGTCGTGAAGTATGAGGTATCGATATCATCAGGCTGCTTCCTTTGAAAAGGAAGCAGCCTGAGTAATTTCATTGACCAGTCTCACAATGGCCGTGGTGGAGGTTGGTTGTCATTTGTGCTCCTCGAATATTTTAAGTTTATTGCTGAGTTTTACGAGAAAGACGATCATTCTATCCAATTCTTACGTATCCCTGGTCCTTCCACATCTAACTAAAAAAATGCTCGTTTTTGCCCCCTCCTCCCCCCTCACCAATAATGGGGGAGAGCCTGGGAAATTGGGGTTTTCGGGGTGGGGAGAAAACGAGTCATCTTAGTTAACAAAACAGTAGCTAGAGTAGTCCTAGCTTAAACTAACCTAAATGTTTCGTCGTTAATAGCTTTGGGGTCCGCCATGTCAGAAAGTACAATACCTTAGAAGTTGAAGGACCAGGGATACGGGTACTGAAGAATTGGTTCGCAGGCCTAGTGCCGGGCATTGATCTTCGTTCACTATGTAATTTTATGATCTACAAATTTGATACCCATAATTTGTCCCATCAAGGGAGGAATGAAGACGTCTTATTTTTATCCCAACTATTTATTGATTTATTATTTGTGTAAAAAATATCAGTCTTTCATTTCATTATTAGTATAAACATGTAAATTTAGAATTTTGTCCGTTTCGGCACTACTAGGAGGATGGGATAATTGATTCCGAAACGTAAGCTGATCCAATAAACTCAGGACTCAAGCTGATTGTGGTGGTTTCCGTGATGCTCTTGATCAATATATATTATTTTAACTCTACAAATCTTTACAAATTATTTGAAAATTTGATTTAATACAAATTTTGTATTAATTATTCATATCGATATTTTTTAATCGGAAATAGTAATGGTTATCCCTCGTGTAACGAGGATGGCCGGCCCGAGGGCCACCTAGGCGTGAATTTGTTTAAAGTCTAGAAGCTGTCGCCAACACAACAACCACACCCTAAGTTAACGAGCTGCATGACCCAGTGTCAAGGAAGAGTCCGAGAAGACCGGACAACTCGCCAACTGCACTGGCTAACCTGTACCCCGGAATATGATCTGCAAATCGATTAACATCCATTTCCACAATTACTGCTGGGTAGACAGAGGCAAATGGCGTAAAGAAACTTGCCCATAGTTTCCCTGCCAGGGGATCGATCCCGACAAGTATACTTACTTGGAGGTGTTTTTCTATTACCGCTTGTCAGTTCCATCTTGTACTGAAGCTCCCACAGTCTTAAGGCTGGGCTCTCTTGTAGCTCAAAGTCTTGCTGCTCACTAGAAGAGAAATAAAATGAATACCATTAGTTATGTGTATTTTATTATGTATTAGTTTTGGTTGTATGAAAACAGCTATACTGTATTATGTAGACAATATGAAGAGTGGTGCTGTTTGAGAATGTTTTTTATTATAACATTATATATTGTAAAAAAAAGTGTTTTGTTAATTCCAGTATTTATCTATAAAATTCGTTATATATGAAAAAAAAAATTTAAAGAGAGGTGGGATAACCAAGGGAGAGAGGGGGAGGGCAGGTCTTGGTTGTCCCAGGAAACACAAACAAAAGTGTCAACCCTTGTGACCAGGTTAAGACCTATGAATGATTGTGATTAAAAACTACATTAACCTCAGCATCGTGAATTGGTGTTTGTTTATTGTGGATTTTGTCCAACACTAACCCCCCCCCCCTCCTCCTCACCCCTTTCTCATGCCCTGTTGAAGATATAATTTGGTTATATGGGATTGTTTTGAAATCTTTTTGGGGCTATTAAAATAAATAGTAAAATAGCATCTAGCTAATTTTATACAGAATATTCTAAGACATTGTTTAGTGTATCTCAGTACTTGACCGAATTCAAGCTGTGAGTGAGACGCGGTGGGTGCCATGGTAAACTTGGTACTATGAGAACCCGGGAGTCGGGGTCGGGGTCGGTTACAGACCAAAACTAAAGATGTTCACGTCAGCGAGGTGTGGCATCATAGAATCCTTATATAAAATATATTTTTTATAGTTTCTGGATGGTCACAGGTGAGCATGTATAAGTGTTGATCACGATAATACATGAAAATTTCGTAAAAAACCTAACCTAACCTAAACTAACCTAACCTCTCGAAACGCAACGTAACCCAACCCAACCTTACCTATCCTACTCTAAGTATAATTTAGCTATCTGATTGTATCGTAGAGGATAAAGGAAGAGTTACCTGTTGGTGTCAACAATCTTGGCGTCACACCCCAGCCACACACACTGAAAAAAAATATATATCTGAATTATCACTACTGACTCTTATGGAAACTGAACACTAATATCATCAAGCATGAAAAACAAAACACAAAAAACATAAATGAGGGATTTGCTGGTATCTGTCCTTAATATTGTACCACAGTTATGATCAATATGGAGGAGAGGAGAGGTATGGAAGACCTTCATCCATTAGGCGTGTCAACCATCCTCAACGATTGACGAAACTGACGGTACATCCCGAGGTGCGTTGTTTGCTGTAGAGTAGCGTTATATACCTCGTCTCTTATAATGCCATATTTCATAAAAACATATACTAATTCGTTAATATTAAACTACAATATTCAGTTGAAGCAATATAAAAACAAAGGTGAATTCATAATCTTACACCGGTATTTGGCGGTGTCACAATAGTTTTACAGATTAAGGTAAGATGTGGGGGGCATGGCGAATCAGGGGTTAGGTTAGGTTTTGTTGGTTGGCTAGTATTTTATTTATTTTATTTATTCGAAAAAGAGGGAAAAATCCAACTTTTTCCGTTATGAATGTTAGGTGGAGGGTGGGGGGGAATATAAAAAAAAATGATTTTTGGAGGAAATGGATATAAAATTCGTTCGAAACTCACCATAAATCATAGGAAAAAAACTGTTTTTAATATAAATATAAATACCGGTGTGATACTATAAATTGACCAAAACAAATTCTATTGTATATCACACGAGACCTTATTTTGCAAGTTTTGATAATTTACGATTGTACGTACAGTGCATTCTTGTTGGTTGCTACTCCGGTTTAACTAACGCACCCGGAAAAAAAATGTGGTAACGAACAAGAAGTGTGATCAGTTTTTCTTATTCCCTACAATCCAGGTGGCGTGTCTTCCTTGTACAACACATTTGACCTAAGGAACTGATACTGGGGACGATAACACCTGTAGTTCATGGTACAGGGGAAGGATGTTCATAAGCGGCTCCCATTTGCCGGAGACAGACCCAAAAGTGTTCCAACCCATTCTGATGTAACCTATAGCTGTGCCAGTGTGTACGAAATGTTGTATTTCTCTTCAACTATTCTATACAGCTTTGGCAAGAATTAAGACGGTACAAATAGTCACGTTTGAAACTAGTAGTAGGATCAAATTTACCGTGTCTCCTGCAGAGATGAATCCACATGTATCTAACTTTCTCATTGTTACCGCACAGTAGGATATGTTACCGCACAGTAGGATATGTTACCGCCACAGTAGGATATGTTACCGCCACAGTAGGATATGTTAGTAAGATAAATTAGAAGAGAGAGAAAGGGAGAGAGGAGAGAGACAGTGTTGACAACGAACTTTGCTGAGGTGTTAATTGTGCGTCCCAGCCACATGTTAGGTGAAGAAACTGTTTACAACTCAGAATAGCTTACTGAACGAGATGGAGCTGGGAGCAGCTGTGCGACTGTCTGAGGGACAGTCTATCGCCTTCTACTGTAAAGGCAACATCTTGATTCTCGTCAGCCAATATCACCAGCAGGACATTAGATTTGTTCCCGTTGGTCTAACCCTAGACCCCAATACGTGAATGTGAACTGTTGAATCCTCCGAGAACTCTTAAATAACTTTAATAAGTGTAATTATGTACTGTATATTGATCGTATTATTCAAACTGTGTCCTGATGTATCAGCAGTTGTTATATGTGAATTGTATTCAACAGCTTTTGACCGAATTATACTCATCGCGTCAACGACAAGGGTCTTATTGTCCTGCACAAACCAAAATCGCTCCTATGAGCGATTACACTCATTGTTGAGGAAGAGCCGGAGAGTAATGTTACCCTTCTGTGTGTTTGTAATCACAGTAGTACCCAAATTCTGCACAATTGTTGGCGTTTTTCGCTGTTTTTCTGCTAACCAGTTTTATCAACGAAAGCTCGGAAAAAGTCCCCCAAATCTATAATAGCAAGTGGTGACCGGCAGCTTGACGTCAGCATTGGTGGTCACGTTTACTTGAGTTGAGCGCGGTAAACGGCATCACTACCTACCTAACTATACTGTATTGTACATACGTGTCGTGGTGAGGGAGAGATACTGACCAGAAGTGTGACTGTTAACATCAGCTTGGCGGATCTCATGGTGTCGGAGTAGGCTAAGAGGGACAAACTCGGTAGGATAATTTGTTACGTTCTCGTAGCGGAGTAGAAGCTAGTGAAGGCGGCGCGGCGTTCTGATGAAGGTGACGATAAATGGAGAGAAGAGAGCCGTTTGCTGAAGGGTTGGTTGGTGATACGGAGAGAAGAGAGCCTTGGTACTGAGCCAGAGTGTGCAAGACCACCAGAGTAAGCGCTTTTATATACGTCTACATTACATGTCCCACCTGTGCCAGACATCTGCGTCATGACACTTGTATAGCAAAACTTAACCTATAATTATAGCATATACAAATCAACAAACTTTCATATCATGTGCTCTTTAATTTAGGATTGGGTCCAGCTAGCAGAAAATGGGAAATTGTCCAGTGTGACGTAGAAGGTTGATATAGAGGGGTTGAAGGAGGCTTGTGTTGAAGATAGATATCGAGTGAGGATTTGTATTAGCTTTTAATTATTACGTTGATGTGTGTTTAAGGTTACAAGTTTAGATACCAACCTGTGCATATCTAATAATAATAATAATAATAATAATAATAATACCGTAATACCGAATTATGAAATCCCGTTCGCTATTCATCACCTCAGCTGTTTTTTGTCCACTCCTTCATCCTGGTTATCTTTTCGTTGACGATTTCACATGTAATAGTTATATCTCTTAATCCCTCAAATATATGCATCACCCTTAGTACTGTCATGTTATCCTTTGTTTTGTGCTCTGGTGTGGGTTTTTTCTTCAGTATAGTACATCGATGTTGTCTTGAATTTGTGAAGCACCCATCAGTGAATCGTTGTCACTCCATACCCTCCCGTGGACTCCCTTCAAAAAAAAATTGTTTAAATATAATGATGTGTTACGAACCACGCCATCTATTGTCATGATCTACCTACCCAGCACCACGAGCAACGCCATCTAGGGACGAAACCCGAGTATGACTAGTCTTAGTTACTACTCTCGGGTTTCCCTTCTCCATATCCTGGTTGTTGCCTCACCTCCTCCAAGTCTTCCTCAACAGCTCCAGTTCGAGGAGAGTTCAGTTCACTCTGGGAAATGACCACACTAGGATCACCTATCCTGGAAACCTACGGCACAGTGACTACCTACCTTCTTCAATACTCAGCCTTACTCGTCAGCCATCTCAGCACTGCACTTGAGTATTTTGTAATCTTATATTGCCTCCCACCTCCACTTGCTTCTGTTTGTTGCATGTTGTATAAATATGTATATACTGTTAAGCCAATGTTGCGTATGTTTAGGTTAAGTATGGTTAAGGGTAAATTATAGAAAGCTGAATATTTTGTTAAGGAATTTATGGTACTTTATTATACACAACAAAAAATCGCATCCTTTGTCTACCCTTTTATAGTCCGATTGTCTTTGTTTATTTAAGTTTTTTTTATTGTTGTTGCCTGTTGGGATCCAGGTAGACTTTTAACTATATTCTAAATCCCCAACTCGTAACACCTCAGACACTCCCAGGTACACCTCAGACACTCCCAGGTACACCTCAGACACTCCCAGGTACACCTCAGACACTCCCAGGTACACCTCAGACACTCCCAGGTACACCTCAGACACTCCCAGGTACACCTCAGACACTCCCAGGTACACCTTTGACACGCCCACGTACTCCCCTGACACTCCCTGGTACACCACTGATACTCCCAGGTACACCTCAGACACTCCCAGGTACTCAACTGACACTCCCTGGTACACCTCAGACACTCCCAGGCACCTCAGACACTCCCAGGTACACCTCAGACACTCCCAGGTACACCTCAGACACTCTCAGGTACACCTCAGACACTCTCAGTACATTTCAGACACTCCCAGGTACACCTCCTGACACTCGGGTACCTCCACACACTCAGGTACACCTCCAAACACTCCCAAGGTGACCTCTGATGCTCCCAGGTAACACCACAGTACTCCCAGGTAACCTTGAGCCTCCCAGGTACCTCTGGCCTCCCAGGTACACCTCTCTGACACTCCCAGGTGCCTCTGACACTCCCAGGTACATCTCCGGCACTCCCAGGTAACCTCTTACACCTCCGACACTCAGGTACACCTCCGACACTCCCAGGGCCCCTCCTCCCAGGTACCTCATACTCCCAGGCACACCGCTGACCTCCCAGGTACACCTCTGACACTCCCAGGTACACCTCCTGACACTCCCAGGTACACCCTCCAACACTCCCAGGTACATGATAGCACCTCAGACACTGCCAGGTGCACCTCTGACCTCCCACTCCTCTGACACTCCCAGGCACTCCTCTGACACTCCCAGGTACTCTCGATAGGTACACCTCAGACACTCCCAGGTGCACCTCAGACACTCCCAGGTACACCTCAGACACTCCCAGGTACACCTCAGACACTCCCAGTTTCACCCCTGACACTACCAGGTACACCCCTGACACTCCCAGGTACACCTCAGGCACTCCCAGATAAAACTTTGACACTCCCAGGTACTCCACTGACACTCCCTGGTACACCTCTGACACTCCCATGTACTCCCATGACACTCCCTGGCACACCCCTGACACTCCCAGGTACTCCACTGACTCTCCCTGGTACACCTCTGACACTCCCAGGTACACCTCAGGCCTAACATATTTATTTCAGAATTTGGCAGAATGATAGCGTACTGAAATGTAATTGGTGGGAGATCGTCTAAATTACAAAGCGTAATTGGTAAATACTGAGTTTTATCACTATTGAACTTAACCAAGTTTTTACCTTCCCATTCAGAGATGCTGCACAGATCTGCATTGATAGAAATAATGATATCAGCTCTAGAAACAGATCTAGCTTGAGAGTTAGGAGGAAGGGGAAAATGTGAAGAAGAGTGAAGAGTAGAAACATCAGCGTAAGAATTGATAGAATTAGTTGTAGTGTGAAGTAAATCATTGATAAAAAGAAGGAAGAGAGTTGGTATAAGAACAGAACCCTGTAGGACACCACTATTGGTAGAGAGAGAGCGAGAGATCGATCCCTCAACAACAACTGCCATGGATCGGTTCTCAAGGAAGCTAGAGATGAGAAAACAAAGTGGGGGAGAGAAACCAAAAGAGGGAAGTTTAGACAGCAAAGACTTGTGCCATACCCTGTCAAATGCTTTGGAGATGTCGAGGGCCACGACCGTTTCTGACGAGAAAGATATTTAGCTAAATTTTATAAAGATACATATATTCATTATTTCAAACATAAGCTCGTAGGAAGTTTATCAGAGATCTTATCTATGAATTAACTTAAACTCTGGTGGCAAATTCCCGCTTTCGGAGGATCCATTTAATATATACTTGTTTTTGCCCACAATAAGGCATACTAAGACAGATTACGTATCAGTAATACTACATTATGCAAAAACAATATTTTTAAAGATCAGAATCACATTGAAATATTACACGACCGTTAGCAGAGGCGCGAAAAATATGAAGTTGTTCGCAGGAGAGTTTCTGGTAGAGCTACGTCCATAAACACGCAACCACTACAGTAATGACCAATTAACGTAATACGAATCACTGAAACGGAAGGTGAGGGCGAGGCGGGGGGGGGTCGTTTTAACTATAGTGATGGTGTGATGTAGTGGTGGTGGTGATAGGATGTAGTGGTGGTGGTGATAGGATATAGTGGTGGTGGTGGTGGTGGTGGATGGTGGTGGTGGTGGTGATAGGATATAGTGGTGGTGGCAGGATAGGATGTGGTGGTGGTGTGGGATAGGGATAGGTGGTGGTGATGGTGATAGGATGTGGTGGTGGTGATGGTGATGGATAGTGGTGGTGGTGGATAAGGATAGGATGTGGTGGGTGGTGGTGGTGGTGATAGGATATATGTGGTGGTGGTGATGGTGATAGGATGTCGTGGTGGTGATGGTGATAGGATGTGGTGGTGGGTGATGGTAGTGATGTAGTGGTAGGTGATAGATGTAGTAGTGGTGGTGGTGGTGATAGGGATGTAGTGGTGGTGGTGGTGATAGGATGTAGTGGTGGTGGTGGTGATAGGGATGTAGTGGTGGTGGTGGTGATAGGATATAGTGGTGGTGGTGGTGGTGATAGGATGTAGTGGTGGTGGTGGTGATAGGCTGTAGTGGTGGTGATAGGCTATAGTGGTGGTGATGATAGGATGTAGTGGTGGTGATGATAGGATGTAATGGTGGTAGTGATAGGATGTACAGCTTTAAAACCACGACAACTATATTTTTTTCCTGTCTCCTTATATGAAACTCAGTATTAAGTTCCGTATATATACTCTACTGAATCTCTACCACTAATAAGTTAAGTATACAGCCTAATATCCAAACTTTGTCTGATGTAGATGTCGTATCCAAAACTTAGACACTGTACTATTTAATATTTTTCATATTTAAGATAAAAGAAATGTTTTTGTTTTTCTCTTCCGAATTTAGCTTGCCTCCTCCCCCTCCCCCCCCCTCCTCTTTGCCGCCGTCGCCTTGAGATGGTTCACATGAGATTTATCTTCAATCTTCAGTGATTTACGGTAAGAAAATTTAAGTGAAATCATCTTCCTGGGTTAGGTTAGGTTAGGTTGTTGAGGTTTTCATGAATCACGCTCGTTATTTGGGTTGAAATTGACTCATAAGGGAGGAGGTGTATCTCTCTGATAGTTAATTTACTCACAGTCGGGGGTGAACCAGAGCCCGTAGGTCTCTTTCGACTGCTCTGGGGTGAACGAGTCTTGGGTAACAACATTTTCACCCATAATCCCCCCCAGTTGATCATTACGTTAGTCTGATGTAAGCTTATGGGCTACGTTATTTCCTATATAATCTCTCTCTCTCTCTCTCTCTCGCTCTCTCTCTCTCGCTCGCTCTCTCTCGCTCTCTCTCTCGCTCTCGCTCTCGCTCACACACACTCTCATGTTCAACACTCCTGACTGGAATAGAGTCAAACGTTTAGCTCGGAAAAAAGTCACAGGAAGTACAAAATTCAAGAGCAGATAAGGTAGGTATAATCCAGGGTGTAGTTAACAAAACATGACCCACAGACTGCCAGCGCAATATATCATGGCATTATCGTTATTAGAAAAAGAACCCCATTTCAGTAAAGGCCTTAACCATAAAGTCTGTCGTCACACTGCCCCGACAGCGACCACTGGATCTTTTCACATATTTCCACAACTTGGTTTTGGGGAATAGCATGCCTGGGATACGTGGATAAACATCTTGTACACTAACCCTTAAACAAACGAAAATATGAGGCGTTCATAATCATATATACACTGACTTTCTTGTGACCTTTTTCCCCATATTCATACCCATGATACTGACTGACTTCCCCTCCCCTTGCTGACCCCCACCTGCTGACTCCCAGAACCTATGGACCCCAGTACCTGACAACCCTAGAACCTATGGACCCCAGTACCTGACCACCCCTCCTGTACTTGAAACCTCCAACCTAGTAAACATCACCAAAAATAATTCCCTGCCAGAAACGACACTGATATTGTTAACATTACCCAGTCACTAAAAATCCCATCCTAATGTCCGAGAGATGGTGACCACAGGCCTCCACTCTTCATGTTTCCAGTTTGTCTTCATTAATCCTCCTAGATTTTGTGTCACTCAGGGGATCACAGAGTTTAATTTCATCAATTCATCTCAGTCTCATCGTTCTCTAATTATATGTTTAAATATTTCAACTTCCTTATTCTATAGATTTCAGCGTTTTTCATGGTGTTTTTTTGTCAATCTTATTACTTCATGTTTTCCCTAATCAGAAAATTTAGTTTATAGGTTACCAAGTTACTTCCGTTGTAAAGTTTTCTCTATGCTAAAATGACTACTTATTTTAACAGATTTATTTATGTTGTATCTCTTATGTTACTATGTTTCTTTTCTTAGTAATTATGTGTCCTCCCAGATGTCTCTCTCTTGTCACATGGCAGTCCTCTACAGTTGGGGTTTAGATATATTGCTATCCTTTCTGATGGTATGGAGGAGATATGAACAGTACTGCACTGGTATTATTAAACAACTCTTATAGAAATGTCACAGTATTTTGAATTAATTTACCTAAGCATGTACTTTACTCTCCTAGTGGGATGGTGCTTATGGTGTTTGTGGTTGTTATTGTGGTTATGGTAGTAGAGGTGATGGTATTTGTATGGTTCATGTTAGTGGTGATAGTTGAGGTTATTATGGTAGATGTGGTGGCGCTCTGACAGATGCCTCAGGCGCAGGTGTGCACCGCATACACTAACGACCTTACTGAACACGCGACCTCAAATTCCCTTTCCACATATTAGGAATCAATGCAACGGAAGGTCGTCATACTTGAATTACTGAACGTCACTTTTAATATTTTATTTGACGAACGCCAGGGGATTTCATTGGGCGCGAAATAGGTAAACCTTGGTTTGGAAATAGAGTAGTGGACGAGTGGAACAAGTTACCATATATCATCATTAACTCGAATACGCTAGATAGCTTCAAACACAGGTTGGATGGATATATGAGCAATAGGGGTTGGGTGTAAATGGGACTGCCCAGTATGGTACAATAGGCCCGCTGCAGTTTCCTCCCTTCTTATGTTCTTATGTTCTTAAAGAGTAAGGCAGAGACTGTACAGTGGTGTTGGGAAACATGCGAGTACTTATTGATTTTATGAAACAGGTGTTCTGGAAATGCCACCGTACAGTATACACGACACGCATGGCTCGCTATAAAACATAACCTTTATAATTTATTTTTATATGCCAATCTTGCGTCACTGGTTATGGTACTTATGGTGCTGGGGTTTTTTGTGGTTATGATCATTCAGGTGTGCGTGTGTGCGTGTGGTGTTACTTTTTATGGTGTCTACGACTGATATGGTGGTGGTCGCCTCAGCTAATGAGCAGCGAGTTCCATACCACAGCTTCTGCCTCCGAATTGCTCGCCGATTGGCCAGCTGCCGCCCTAGCCTCAGCCAACCAACGGCACCTTTCATCTCGCACCTGTAGATCTTGAGTAGCCAGAATAGCATAAATACCCCCATGCCTCACCGAGGCATGGGGGTATAAAAGACTTGGATTCGCCAGCCAGCCTTCGCCGTGAACGGACCTCTCTTCTGACCCTTCACTGCTGAGCAGCCTGCCTTTCTTCTACTGTTGACGACCTGACTACAACTCGACCTCTCTATCGACCACTGGCCTTCCGAGAAATCTTTTTGGGGGCAACGCCCCTTGGGGGTCTCCGCCTTTGGAAACGACCACGACTGTCACCGGACTACCTCACGAGCGTTCAGGACTGTCAACTATAGTTAGCCCTCCCTACGGGTAGAGTGAGTGACCCACACTCCTGCTGGAGGGCAGCTATTGATTGGCAGTACTGACGTGGTTTGAGGTCTTTCTCTCTTGCTGAAATCCTTCCTTACTTACCCTGGCCGAGGCACCTGCTTATATTTAAGTATTCGTGCTAGAGCCCCTCCAGTGGAGCACACCTCACAGTAGGTGGGATTGTGTGTGTCCGTTGGAGGTCGGGGGAACACAGGCCAATCCGGCAGTGGAAAAACAGTGATAGTGCAGTTACACCACTGTCCGGGGGTCGCCTATAGGCACACTAAGATGGGTCTTCAATAACCTTCTTTATCACCCACAATTATATGCTAGGAAAACACAAACAAATAAACCAATGGCTACCAAGGTTAGACTCAAGATTATAGACAAGAGAACAGCCCCTTCACGTTCTCAGATAACTGAAACAGCGTATGGTACACTCAATGTACCCTTCACAAGGATTTTCTCCTCAAACGATGGATACACTGCAATATGCAGGGACTAAAGGGATGCGGATACCATTCTGAGTCCTGAGGGAATGCAAGCCTTTGGAGACATAGGACTCCAGGTCATTATGCCACCAGAGGTTAAAGCAAAAAGATCAGTATTTGTGCGTGGACTTGATTACGAATTTGGAAAGCACTCGGCCCAAGAAATAAAAGAAGAACTAGAAATAAAAAACAACTGGATAAAAATCGAAGAAGTGGTAAAAATAACGCAACACACTCATTGCCTAAAGCTGAGATTCACCGACACTTCAATGGCAGACAAGGCCCTGGAATCTGGAATCTTGGGGTTCAACCTGTCAGTACTCCCTAAACAACTAGAAAGAGAGAAATATGTTAATATTCTCACCTGCTTCATCTGCAATGCACATGAATCACATGCAACAAAAGACTGTCCTCAAAAGGAACTTAAAATATGCTCTGAATGTGCAGAAGAAGGCCATACCTTCCGGGACTGCAAGAATTAATCCAAAGCTTGTATATACTGTAAAAATCAGAAGGAACCTGGATATAAGACCCACAGAACCCTAGCAATGGCCTGTCCATACAAGAAGAAAAATAATAAATGAAAAAGTAGCAAAGGAAAAACAACAACAAGAACAGAAGGAGAATCTAACAGCAGACTGTGCACCTTTCACCGCCAGTGTTCCATGAACTTCTGAACGGAACTGTACATGTGGTCCTAAGAAAGAGAAAATTGACACATAAGAAAGAGAACTTTGACTACTGCACCACATACGGTACGGGACGGTACAATAAACACTTATTCTTATCTGAAGTCAAATATCAGATTACCTACTGCATTCAAAGCCCCTCGAATGTATATTACTAACAGCATACCTACAATTTGTCCTCCTGTGTACCTGAAAAGATTACAACCGGCATTACAACCTAACACAATTGGTAGTTAAATTTAAATCACTTAAATTATCACCCAAGTACATATAGGAACTAAATGTATTATATATTTTTAATGATTTTACATTGGATTGATTATTTTGAATAGTTTAGAATATTGTCAGCAATAAAAACTAATTTTTTTTGAAGATTGTCATTATTTAACGAGGTTTGAGTTGCAGTAACTGTTGAGGGAAGTATTAACCACTGTCAGTGTGTATAAGTATATCAAGACTGAAAGGAATGGAGAAAACGCTAAGTTTTAATTTTCCTTTAAAAGCTTAATGCCGAGTCTGTTTAAAGAAAATGGATAAAAGGTAGACTGAAGTATTTCTATACGAGACTCGGTAGGTTTTTGTTTGTAGTCAACTTCCACCAACGTGTGGATAAAAACAGCAACAGTATTTATTCAATAATGTTTTTGACAATATCTCTTGTGATTATGAAAATTTAAAACTTAAAATAACCGCGAAATCCTACTGTAGAAGATAAAATTCGTAAAAGCGAGAGAATTGTGTATTTCAAAACAATCCTCTACAACAGTGGGACAGAATAATTACATAGGGGGGGGGGGTTATATGAGTGTCAATTGACATCAAATGGCGTGACCAGGTGGCTGATATCTCGTCTTAAGTTTTCAGGTGAAATTTTACGAACAGCCACCGTGGCGATTAAAATTAACTAAGTCAGGTGTATATATTTATATTATAGATGAATCATTCCAGTTAAAAGGTATGATCCAATCCACTAACATGTTTAAATACAACTGAAGGATTTGGGGGATATCCTATGGTATTTGTTTGTTCACCTAACCTAGCACATAATTCCCTCCCTGTCTGACCAACACACACTTCATCCCGCGGTGAGGCGTAAACATCAGATTTGTTCTCACTATTCAAATTTTGGGTGAACCTTGACAAGATTTTTGAAGAACATTGTTGGGGTACTGAAAACTATATTGGTTTGTTCTTTCGGGAACATATTTATTAAGGAGCTGGTTATAATGCATACTATTCGAGCTTAGACAACGTTTACGTGTAGTCATTATTTTACGAGTTACCGGTTACACTTGGGATGAATAATCTCAAAACTTAACTCACGTGATCTAGATAATGTTATATATAATAGAAGAAGAGTAGCCAAGTCGCTTCCACATGAACTATACAATTACTACATTGAATCGGGAGTGATTGAAAACATTCTTGCTGTCTATCCAAAATTTGCTACTAGCCCACACTGATTAGTCCTCAAATAGAATATGATTTCTACTGTATATGAACCTCTGTCCTGAGTGGCAATGAAAGTAATATCACCCACATGACTCTGACCTATATATACTGTTAAGTAATATGATCTAATTTTTTGTGTATGAACCTCTGTCCTGCGTGGCAGTGAGAAGTGATAGCACCCCCAGTGTCAAGACCTGACTGAATTACTCAGAATAGGCAAATGTACTGCAAGCTTTGTCAATAAATTTGTTAACCGTTAAAAGCTTCTACTGTAACAAGAGAGAGAGAGAGTCGGCATTGGTAAAAGTGCTACACTGTTTACATTCACTTGAGCATAATCCGTTTTCTGGAAAAATAGGAGGGCCTCCTAGACCCCAGAATAATTTCCCAAGTGTTTCTATATACAGATGAAAATGAAAAGTGTGTTTCCCGCAAGCTTCGTTGCCTTCCATCAGGTTTCAACCCCACCACCTCCCCTTCCTGCCTGTGAACGATGGCATACGATAACAAATTTACCACGACGCTTTAAGATCTCAGTTTTTTTTAATTATCAAGACGATTTTTTTTATGTGTGTGTGTGTGTGTGTGTGTGTTATTTTTTTTCTAGATAATAACTTGCAATTTAGGAAAGATACCGTACTCTCTCTCCCTAATCCAACTGCAGTGACAGATGTGTTCTGTTACGGTGTTACCCCGCACAAGAACACAATTATCTGTCTGGTTTACTTCACCCAATATATGACGCTAGGAATAGATTGTTAACCGTCCTGGTCAGCATGAAGCTTCAACACTTCATCATCGGGTGTTTTTTTTTTTTTTTCACACCGGGAATAGCCCACCCGGGCACAGGACCCACAACGGGGCTTAGGGGGGGGGGGCGAAAAAATAAGATTAAAAAGGAATTTAAAATAGAGGAGAAAACGGCTACATTAATCTACTGTACACCACGAAGAGGCCGGAAAACCAGCTTTTTGAAGTGAGACAGATTGTATGAGTATAGAAACACAGAAGAAGGCAGAGCATTCCACAGTTTGGCTGTGTGAGGAAAGAAGGAGGTACTATAACGGGTTATTCTAGTGTGACCGACATCCACAGAGAAACGGTGGGCACTTCGGGCAAGACGTGTGTTACGAGCCCACAGCCTTGCCGGCGGTACTCGGATGCTAAATCCACCGAACATTGTCCGTTAAAGTACCTGTAAAAGAGAGAGAGAGAGTGAAGCAACATTGCGGCGAAGAGAAAGGGAAGAGAGATCATCGACTAAAGGAGGAGAGTTAATAAGACGAAATGCGTTTGATTCCACCCTATCTAACAGTTGGACAGAAGAAGAGTCACCCCAGATATGAGAGCAGTACTCCAAGTTAGGACGAATGAATCCCTTATCTTATAAACTTGAAGGAACTGCTCAGGAGTGAAGTAGCTACGACATCTGTACAGCATTCCCAGCTTTCGGGAGGCAGCTTTAGCAATGTTGTGTTGCGTTAAGGTGCGTTTATGTCTGAACGTCTGTCCTGTGACATTACTTTTGAGGTAACACATGCATAAACAGTGTGAGAGTATAGAGAATTACTCCCACATCGTTTACATTATGCAAGTTTCCTCTCAGGTTTTGTTTCTCTTAGTTGGCAACATTGAGACGCAGAACACAACACCGTATTACTTACATCAGCTGAGTCGCCAACTAGATATATTCATAGAAGCGTCACCGTACAAAAAAATAAAAATAGTGGCGTGTTGGTTGATGAAATTTTGTACGTTCATTTATATTCACATGGAAATAACTTGATTAAAATTTTGCGCTTTGGCTCTCACATTTAGCGTGTGTTACTCCCCCGACCTTGAGTTCTGTTTATTTGACACTATTACTACCCCCACTGACCACGGGTGTACAGAGTTACTAAATATCACTCTAGTTTATTCTTGAAATTTTACTGATTAAAGTTCGGTATTATTTCAAAGTACAGTTGAATATTTGGCCGTAAATTAGACTCTATACAGTGCACGGTTCCAACATAGACAGCCACGTTTTCTAGATATATACAGTTGAAATTTGGTAGCTGGAACGCTGACTTAACGCCTTTATTGGGTGAGGGTCGGCTCCGTTGTCTAGATTACGAGGAATATTTCCCAAACATGATTTATCCCTTGATCTACCAGACAACAGTAAAACTTAAGCATTTGTCTTCATAACTTATTTCCTTACGAAGTTCTTGTGTAAATGAATATACGTAAAAAGTATACATTGGAAAAATATAAATTACAGCAACAATAATAATAAATAAATAATTTACCTAAAAAAAAAAGAAAAACGCTGACAATTATGTAAATATGAGTGAGGTTGTTGTGTGACCAGCGCCAGGGAGAAGATAGTCTACGTCTGGTTTTTCTCCCACTATCACTCATCTCAAACGCACCTCCATAGTTTTGACCTAACCTAACCTAACCTAACCTAACGTAACCTAACCTAACCTAACCTAACGTAACCTAACAGTCTCCTCATGGTAACAGAGCAAATGATATCTTTCAAGTTACACCCCATCTACACCTCCTAGATATGCATTTATATCCGCTCTATACTTTCATCTACACCATATTTACACCCATCTACATCCCCCCCCCCCATCAGGAGTGCCGTGCCCCCATGAGAGTCTCTCGAAGGTAAATAAAACGCTCCCTTAAGGTCTAACTCCCGGTAAACAAACATCACTTACAAATTAGTTGGACCCGACAAGGGAAGTGTAAGTGTGTGTGTGTGTGTGTGTGTGTGTGTGTGTGTGTGTGTGTGTATTCCTTATGTATTGCCACAGTTAAGAAGACAGATCTGAAATTTGGTAGGGAGGTGCGGATAGCCTAAGGGAATGATCATACACTATCTCCTGTCCCTTTACAAAGAGTAGATCGGCGACACACACACACACACCCTTTGCAGGACATAATAGAGTTACCTTTCAAACAACATTATAAAGACCACGATCAGGGTTCCAGTAAAGACATCATCCACATCCTGCAGGGGGAGGAGGGGGTCGCAGGTGACAGCCAACAACTGAACCTTGACCTTGTGGACCCATGAATAATACAAAAAGGACTTAAAGTTGCCACTGACCTTTGACCAAGTAGGCAACCACCAGAAAAAATAGTTGATTAGTTGCTGGTTGTCATAAGAGTCATAATACCATACAAACCATGCGGCTGTGTTACCTCACTTAACCAATAGACTGCCATGAATTACTGTAGTTGCTTGGGATGGTAGAACAAAAGGGAGGCTGAGTTTACCTGGCTATAAAGTTGGTTAATACAGAGAGAACGTTAAGCACTATAGGATGTACAGGTGGGATCTGCTACTCTTGTTGGTTTAATTGTTACACGCGTTAAATGAGTCGAAAACAATCATTATTATTTTTTCAGTAGCAAAATTAAAATCCTTCTAATTGTATATGTACACACTTATTAATTTAGTATGTACACACACACACACACATACATACACACACACACACACGTTTTGTTTACATCATAGTAACAGAGACGTGTATTTTCCAGTGCTGATACTTTGACAGCTCACACACACACACCCACACACGCACACGCACGCACACACACACACACACACACACATGAAAGTTAGACTGGATATTGGAGGTGATACGACTCGCTCATACATACATATTCATGTGAATTAAACACGGCAGCATCACGGTTCTTCCTCTGACACTAACTCACTCAATTATCACAGAAAATTAAATACTGAACAATATACATCACTTACCTATTTAATATACGGAAGACAATAAAATAGGAGGAGGATTAATATTTTTTACTCTGTCAGTCTGCCAGTCAGTCAGTCAATCATTTACACCCGGATCGTAGTCTTGTACCGTGTCCCGGATTCCATTTTCTGTCCGTTCTGTCAACACAAGCATCAGGCGACGGAATATATTTGATGGCTTGAGGTTCTTATCAATTGCAATGCGTGTTCACCTGGCTGCTGTTATTACCTGGGACTATAATCACCTGCAGTTGATGAGGGTCTTAGTGTTATGTATGAATATCTATTATTAAGGGATGGGAGTTTGGGGAGAGGGGGGGGGCGTGAAGTGCCTCGCTGGTCTGAGTATATGTGGGTGTAGAAGGGCGTAGAGGAGGAAGATAGAGAGAGTGAGAGTAAAGGAGATAAGCTCTGAGGGCGAACAGGGGTGGAGGAGAGATAGAGAGAGAGGGTAGGAGGGAGGGAAGGAAGGAGGAAGGACAGCCTGAGGGAGGGAAGAAAGAAGGGGGCAAGAGGGGAGGATAGGCATGAGGGAGGGAAGGAGGAAGGAAAGATAGGCGTGAGTGAGGGAGGACAGACGTGAAGGAGGAAAGGAAGGAGAGAGGAAGGACAGCCGTGAGGGAGGGAAAAAAGGAGGGATGGAGGGCTGGTTCAGGGAGGGGAAAGAAGGTGGGAAGGCTGGCTCAGGGAGAGGAAATCGACCATTCCCAGGCTGATGGTGGTAGTGGTGGTGGTGGTGTCCAGTATTAGGTCCACGCTGGTAACTTTTACTGTCCAGAGTGTTGTGGTGTGGTAGTGGTCAGATTATGGTGGTGGTAGTCAGATTACAGTGGTGCTCAGATTATGGTGGTGCTCAGATTCCAAACTAGAGAATAAATCCCCCCCCCAAAAAAAAAAAATGGTATGGTAAGAAGGAACTTTAGCCAGTAGACAAATCTGTATGTTTTGGGAAGTAACATTAAATGTGATGGTAGATGTGGGGCTAATAAAAGTCAAGCAAAAACACCATATTATAAGAGACGTGATAAAAGGGGGCATTAATTTTAACTTTGAGATTAAAGGCTATTGAAATGCAGTGTATGGTCACTGGTCAGTACTGTTGTATGGTTAGTACTGTTGTATGATCATTACTATTGTAGGAGTTAGGAAGTTTGAGACCTTTCATATATGATGCTACGGGAGAATACTAATAAATTAAATCATAGGAAAACAAAATAATGAAGTACAGTACTAAGAAAAACAAGGTGATAGTGAAGGTTCAATATAGCACACACACACACACACACACTGGTTGGCTTACAAGACGACCATTGGCCGTAATTCAATGGGCAAGGGATCCACGTGCCCAGCCCCTGAATGGTCGGGTTAGTGAGCAGCAGACCAGCACCGACACACACACACACACACACACGATGGTGACCACCGCCCAGACAGCCTCAAACTACCACGTCAAGGTTAGGTTGGGTCAGGTTAGGTCAAGGCTAGTTAGGTTAGGTTAGGTGCTGTACAGATCTGTCAAATTTCGGGAACAGTTGTCTCTCAGGATTGAAGATGTGATGATGAATTGTCTGTTGTTTGCAGGAAGAAAGTGAGAAGATTAGGAAACAAAGTGAGGAAGAAATAACAGAAATAAACAATGTCTCTCTCTCTCTCTCTTGGGATGGGCAATAGTGTAAACAATGTCCTTGAGATGGGCAATAGAGTGGAAACAATGTCCTTGAGATGGGCAATAGAGTATAAACAGTGTCCCACTCTGACCCGAATACCAAGACCTTGTTCACTGTAGGAAAATGATTTAAGTTGCATGTTTTTTTTCATTACACTCGAATGACTGTGAAAATGAACTTAAGCAATGATGACCTGATGAAAATAACTTATGATAAGACCTATGATGACCCAGTACGACCTGATCTATAATGACCCAGCACGACCTATAATGACCCAGTACGACCTATGATGACCCAGTACGACCTATGATGACCCAGCACGACCTATGATGACCCAGTACGACCTATGATGACCCAGCACGACCTATGATGACCCAGCACGACCTATGATGACCCAGCACGACCTATGACGACCCAGCACGACCTATGACGACCCAGCACGACCTATGACGACCCAGCACGTCCTATAATAACATTTCCTTCAAGTAGAGAATCTTTTCGAAAATATTCCTTACTTTAATCTCGTCTCCTTGACCCCTCATAAACTGGTGTTAAGTGAAGGTAGAGTCTTAGTGTGAATTCATGCATGTTATCCGTGCAGTTTATTTACTGTTGTTGCTGTATCTTAAAGGCAAAGATCCAGATTGCATTCTTACATATTCAATTGCGAGGAAATATTTAATAGTAAGTTTTTATTTTATTGCAAGTCTTTATTTTAACACAAGTCTTTATTTTATCGTAAGTCTTTGTTTAACGTAAGAGTATTTTATATTAAGTCTTTATATTAAGCTAAGAGTCTATTTTATCGTAAGAGTCGATTTTAAACTAAGAGTCTTTATTTTAACGTAAGACTCTTTAACCCAAGAGTCTTTATTTTAACCTTAGAGTCTTTATTTTAAGAGTCTTTGTGTTGTGAAATCTGTGGAAATATCTCCGCGGGGTTAAAATGTCTTAGTATTTTAATGAATGTGTTCGTCTTGCTCTTTCTGGGATGGAAGTTTTATGCCTCTAATGGGATTTATGAGGCGGTCATAATTCACCAGGCTATGAGGGCGGTGTACTGGAACGATTTACTTTATAGTTCCCCAAGTTACATTGTTCCTCTTCATAGCTCCATGGTAATATAAAATAGGATATATTTGGTTTAAGTGTTGGTAGTTTTGTTTATGAATGGTTTAGAAGTAATAATACGAGTTTATTATTCTCAGTAGTGACAGTTTATTTGATAACTCATTGGTAATATTTCACTTTATAACTCACAGTGGTAATACTTTCCTTACTACTACTACTACTACTAATAATAATAATAATAATAAACGGTGTATTAACAAGTACAGCGACCAGGAGCTAAACATATATAAATGGCATACTGTAAGTGGTACATAAATAATATATAATGACAAGGGAGAGAGTCATTTTACAAGGACATCCAGCACAGTTACAGTACAAAAGTGAGATTGGTAAAGAATGAACACACAAGTTATCTACGAGTTGTTGATGATTTTCACAATGGTTGGGATGTGGCTGTTCTTATAGGGATCAGTACTTGGTTATATGGGCGGGATGTGGTCGAGGGATCTCAGGTGGTGGTAGGAGACTGTGTGATGAGGATGGTGTAGTAACGTCTTCCCAAACTGACAGATGAGGTCATGGTGATGATCAGAGAGTGTGGAGAGGGCCGGTGTGTTGGGCGCCACTTACTATGTGGTGTAAGAGAGGGAGAGAATGGTCTTGCACGCTCTCTTTTACACTCCTTCTAGACGTCCTCGTTGTGCAGCCTTTAAGGGAGACGACCAGGCAGTAAAGAATACGTTCCGGATAACTTAGAATACGAATAATATCCCGAAACACTAAATCGCCATGAACAGTAATGGTCTTCCGGTGTAGCCAAGCATCGTGTGCTATTCCTGGAAGCAGTAAAGCAGCCATTAACTGACCAGAAGCAGTGAAGAAGAGTTTCAGGCGAACACTCCCACGATATTGTAACTGTGGTATAATTCCCCGCGTCTCTTAAGAGTATTCCTAACCAGATCGTCTCCAGTAAACCAGTCGTCGACGGGGCGCTCTGGCTGTCGACAATGGAGATGTTCCCTTGTGAGACCAGATGACAAGAGGAGGTGGGAGGCCATTTAAAGTTCCTGGTAATCTCAGTGGCTCACGCAGGCGCCGGTACGCCACCCGTCTTAGTGCTATTGTTGCCAACCCTCACTCTAACGCTTAGTTCACAATGATGTAAAACTCGCTAACCTTCGCAAAAATCTCAAAACTTGGTAGAGTACAACGAGATTAACTCAAGAGTCACTTAGATTCAATGCCATTCTAAAAAAAATCCATTTCATTAAACCCATCCCAGAAAGCTGCTGAAGGACCCAAACTTTGTAAATCTGAAAAGAAAAAGACCCACCGACTGGATACAATTTCACCAGATACCGTAACATCATCCTAAAGATATCTAAAATCTATAAATAAACTCCCAAACTTTGCTTAGGGAGTCCTGAAATTAACTACATTTTTTTTTTTACTTTTCCGCTAAAGTTGGTAACACTGTCCTGCCCCCCCTCCTCCTCGATAACTACCGAATACAGACTATGTAATTAAGACTTTGATGGAGGCGCCAGACTCCTGTGATGGCCGCTCAAGACCAAACGAGAATACCCACCTTACTCACCCCCTCTCAACTTACTCACATAGTATTCACATCACTGAACTGACTTACGAGGTACTCATTATCATTCTAGTGTGTGTCCCGGTGCTAGTAGTATAACCACCTACTTGTGTGAGCTATTACAACTAGTACTACAGTGTAAACATATCCCCACCAGCTAGTTGTGTGAAGTTGTACTATCAGCTTAACCATCTCCCCATCAACTTGTTATAGGAGCTTCTAGATGTACATGACATATCTTCATCAGTTTGTTGTATTAGTAAGTACCGGAAGTACAGCCTCATCCCCTTGTTATATGCTCTAGTAATGGCCCCTGTACCATACTCTACCACGTTCTACCAGTTTATTTTAGATTCCTGACTAACTCACTAATCAGACGTGTGTGATAAGTGAGGTCAGGTCTATATGACAGGCACATGACTATCTCAATTAGTGTGTGATATGTGACGCCCAAACTATGAAACAATATCCACTTTGGCATATACTTTCCAGGTATCTCGAGCAAAAGGTTAATATTTTGTCTAACTTTAGCAATAGCTGAGTCGGTCTATGGCTCAAGTCTCAGACCTTAATCTAACTTTCATGTGAAGTTATATTTTTGGGCGTAAGACAATAGGTATTTTTCTGTTGGTGTGGAGGAGAAGTGAAAGGGAGGCGTGTTTACTGTAGGTCAACACAATACTCCACTATTCCTCCAGTCATACAGCCAGCTGACTCCTACACCAACACCCTCTCTCCAGCATGCATGTATGTATGTATTCCTTATATATTTCCACAATTTTGAGAGTAGAGAGTGAAGTGGGTATTGTCCTTGTCACCATTAACCTTCCTAATGCTTGGTCATAGGTCACACAGGAGGTCATAGGTCAAGGTGACTGGGTGACACAGAGATTATAGATCAAGGTGACTCGGTGATAAGTGATGGAAGGCTGACAATGAGAATCAGATCAAACCTCCAATGGAAAACAAGAGGAAGTTTTCGAGGTTACAGGAAACCAATAATTTCTGTGATGGCTGAACGCTTGAGGCTCGACTATTTGATTGATGAAACATTTTTAATTGAATTATTAGTTAAGTAATTGAATAATATTTGATTGTCGATAACTTAATTTTTCTTTCTTTCTTTCTTTGTCTCTCTCATTCCTTATATCACTACTTCTGTATTTACCCTTCTGTCCCCTCTCTCACTATCTTCTCTCCGTCTCCCTTCTCTCTATATATATGTCTCTATATATCTCTCTCTCCCTTTCCCACTAATTCTACATCTGTCCTCCTCCTGTCTGTCTGTCTGTCCGTCTTTCTGTCTGTCTGTCAGTTGGTCTGTCTGCCTCTTCCTCTGTCTTCTACTATTTCTGCATCTATTCCCTTTCCTCCTTCGCCATCTCTCTCTTACCCTTTGTCTCTCCAGTGTCTATTAACCCATCATGTCAACACCCGTGCCATTGGCTGTCACAACAGTTCACTTGGGGCCTTAATATACCAGAGTCAACATGAAGAACAGTCTGTGTGTGGGTGTGTGTGTGTGTGTGTGTGTGTGTGTGTGTGTGTCACCCTCACTACACACTCACGCTGTAGATTTAAGTGAGATAATGCCCTCAAATTCTGGTGTGAGGGGAATGTATCGTCAGCTTCATATAGTCATTCCTGTGTGTTTAATTCTGGCTTCACTCCTGGCTTCACTGTTTGGGTGTGTCCTTATGAACTACATCAACATATTAGACGGCGTAAGGGGGTGGCTGTATTACAGAAGGTACAGGCAAGATACATACAGGTATAAGCACAGGTAAAATTAGTGATACAGGTACAAGTATTGATATTTCAAAATGGCATCAATACACGCACGCACGCACGCACGCACGCACGCACGCACGCGCACGCACACACACACACACACACACACAACCAACGTACACTCCAAAAAACTATCAACACTTGGGTGATCGATGAATTTCACAATGAACACTGTGACTCCTGTTGTCCCGGTAGGGTTGTCAAAATCCTTCGTCCGTTGTGTCATAATTGTCTCACACGAAATCGTTAACATACTCTTTGGAGCGATGTCGTTATGTAAAGATCATCTCGTACAAGAAGTGAGAAAAAGTCCTTCGTTTACTAGTATTCAATTCACATCAAAATTACATTAAAACTCACTGACACAAACGCACACCGACCGCTATTAAACCAAAACGAACTTATTCCCGGCCAGACTTGGTTACGAAGCGACGCTAAAGTTGTTGACTATTCCCAAACGCGGTGTTATGAGAGCAGAAGCCACTGTCTAACATGTAACGCTCACAATATGTTTTTACTACGGAACACTGAACCCCCAAATAAATCCTGATGCTGACATTAAGTTAGGTTGGGGATCTATTAGAACTGGGGTCTATTTGGAATGGGGTCTATTAGAACTGGAGTCTATTAGGACTGGGGTCTATTTGGAATGGGGTCTATTAGGACTGGGGTCTATTAGGACTGGGGTCTATTAGGACTGGGGTCTATTAGGACTGGGGTCTATTAGAACTGGAGTCTATTCGGACTGGGGTCTATTAGAACTGGAGTCTCCTAGGACTGGGGTCTATTAGGACTGGGGTCTATTAGGACTGGGGTCTATTAGGACTGGGGTCTATTAGGACAATTACTACCGGAGTGTTCTTGGAGTAAACAAACTTTCTTTGGGCAAGTCTTATTAGATCCCAGACTTACCTGACCCTTGTGCTCACAGACCCTAGTCTTAATAGGCTCCAAACCCTCATGGACCCCATAACACACACACACACACACACACACACACACACACACACAGACAGACAGACAGAGCAGTAAAAAACAAGAAGAGGTCGTGTGGAAAGTTGCCCAGACTCCAGTAGCACCAACAAGACCTGGTCAAGATGCAGCCACGTCGCCTCTCGTCACTCACAAGTTAGATTGACTTTTTTTTTTCCTTCATCATTTTGGTTTTATTTTTCTCCTCCCTCATCTCTCCTCCATCCTGGTCTCGCTGTCTGCACCAAGGTTTTAATAAGAGGACACATCTCCGACAGTATATTGTGACATCAACCGCTCTGTATACACACACACGTAGCAAGGTCACAACTGTCTAGCCTCTCTCTCTCTCTCTCTCTCTCTCTCTCTCTCTCTCTCTCTCTCTCTCTCTCAACTTCCTCACTCTGCTCACTCTCTTGGGTACGAGAGACAGATTGAGTACACTGACCAGTTCCCCTGAGCCCGATGACCAGTTGCCTTGAGTACGATAACCAATTTCCCTGAGTACGATTATCAATTTCCCTGAGTACGATGACATTGTATTATGGGGGTTAGGTTAGGTTAGTATTTACATAAATCCATCAAAGATTAATAAAATCACAAAAGAATTAACTCTATCAGATTAAATTTTTGTCATCAAAGGGTTAAATCATCATCAAAGGGTTAAATCATCGTCATCAAAGGGTTAAATCATCATCATCATCATCATAGGGTTAAATCATCATCATCATCATCATCAAAGGGTTAAATCATCGTCATCAAAGGGTTAAATCATCATCATCATCAAAGGGTTAAATCATCGTCATCAAAGGGTTAAATCATCGTCATCAAAGGGTTAAATCATCGTCATCAATGGGTTAAATCATCATCATCAAAGAGCTAAATCATCATCATCAAAGGGTTAAATCATCATCATCAAAGGGTTAAATCAGGAGACCAAACCAAACAGGAGACGCGTATCCTAGCCACTCAACTGCCTAATGTCACTCAAACTCGAGGCTTTTACATAATACATTGTGTTATAATCCCTGGACGTGAGGGGTGATAGCCAAGACCTCTCTCGCCCTTCACTTATTAAACCTAGTCCGCCACTACTGACTCTCTCCTCGTGTTACCCGCTCGAGATGTCAGTGTGTTTGTAAGAGACAATTAGAGATAACGGACAGATATAATCCGTTAAAATAGAGGTTTCACTATCTCATTTATGCAACATTCTTCCCCCTCCCCTTGGTGGATATATCGTTCTTTTATTGTTTTTTTTTCTAATACGTCTCAAATCATTATATTCCTTCACTCATAATTCATATCGTAGTTTCTACCTTTGCTTCCTCAGACTCACAATTAACTTAGCTATTCGTAGTTGCCTAAATAACCACGACAAAAGGACATTAACTATGGTGGTAGCAGCAGAGGGGGGGTCGTGAGGGGGGGGGAGGGGTGGTAGATATAAGGATTTATAATGGAGAGGAGGAACGAGTGTGTTTGTGTCTCGGGCGAGGCTGATCTGACCGACCGTGAACTGGATGTACGGTCACCAGCCTGGATGATGATGATGATGATGATGTGTGTTATGAGTCACCAGGGTGGATGATGTTATGGTCGTGGTGTGGTATAGTGGTCGTGGTGTGGTGTAGTGGTCGTGGGATAGTGAAGTGAATATAACGATTCATATGGGGGGGTGTAGCTCAGTGGTAGAGCGCTCGCTTTGCATGTGAGAGGCCCCGGGTTCGATCCCCGGCACCTCCAAACTTTCAGGATTTATAACAAGTATCTGTGAGCTCATTTTGGGGGGCCTGTAGTCTAATGGTGAGGTACAGTGGTCCTTGTGTGATACAATGGTCCTTGTGTGATACAATGGTCCTTGTGTGGTACAGTGGTCCTTGTGTGATACAATGGTCCTTGTGTGGTACAATGGTCCTTGTGTGGTACAATGGTCCTTGTATGGTTTTGTGGTGTATCATAATTAGAGATGCTGGTATCGTACTCAAGGGTATTGGAATCATACTTAAAGTGACTAGTGTTCATTATGCAGAAGACCTGACAGCAGCACCCTTATCCACTACCTCCTAAGATGTCCCCACACACAACGCTTCCGTGACGCCTGCTGGACCACCACTCCACGACCCCCTGACGGAGACACAATGATCCTCCCCATACTGGCCAGATATTATGTAAATAATATCGATTATGTGTTAAAGGAATATCCTTCCTTAGGCTTTAGTAAGCTCCTTTATAATATTTATACTGTATATACTTGTCACACTTGCCAGATGCTTCTGGTGTCATTGTACAGGGGTACCTAGTGACAGCACTAGGATCCCGCTTCCTCTATCAAGGAATAAACAATTGAAATTGAAAGTGACTATCGTACTCAGGGATGCGAGTATCGTACTCAACGGGACTGGCATCATACACAAAGGGAGGTGGGATGGTGGTGGTGGTGGGGGGAGTTTACCTATGACGCACCTAAAAGCTCAGTGTTAATTTTTGGTCAGTACACAACCAAATTTACGGCGAGGTATTTTCAGAAAAGGTTCATCAGTGTCGTGCTGTGATGGTGAGCACCTGGGTAATTAAAACCATCTGGACGTAATATGCTAAGTACAAATTGTATATGTAATCACAGGTATGCAGATTTAATGTATATTGCCGCTGCAGTTGGTCAGTGAATTAGTTGAGTGAACGCACGGAAATGCATATTGAAAAACTCTTTCTGAATTACACGAGTAGAGTTTTGGGAGTATTGTTTGGTGATTTATGTGGGGTGTTAGTGAGTGTGTGTGTGTGTGTGTGTGTGTGTGTGTGTGTGTGTGTGTGTGTGTGTGTTCGGTCGTTTACAACATTAATCAAGAAGGCGCAAGGAACAAATGAACTAGACGGAGGTGTATTTAAAGCTATACTGTCTCTCAGGTAATATACTGTCTCTCTCAGGTAATATACTGTCTCTCTCAGGTAATGTGTGATAGAGACTCCCTTCATTATCTGCTGTAACACTGTTGGATAATTATTTCAGAGGGTCAATTTTTTTCTAAGGTATGGTCAAGTTTTCGGTTAGGTTAGGTTAGATTAGGTTAGGGAGGGTAGAGGTAGGTGGAGACTTACACTTAGAACGTTATATAGAGGTGGCGACAAAAATTCCATAATTTTCTTTCCGTGTTACAAATTGATATATTTTTTTTAATTATGAAGCAGACGCAGGTAACACTTCTTCCCTGTCTGTACTACACACACACACACACACACACACACACTAAGAGGGTAATCAGGGCTGAGATGTCTTGAAAAATGTGGAGTTATTTTTTCCCATAACTTAAGATATGGACATAAAGCGAGTCATTTACTCCTGAGAGGGAAAAACGCTTCAAATAGGGGGAAAAAATCCTCCAAATGGGAAAAAATCATTTAAATAGGGAAACAAATCATTGAAATCAGGAAAAAAAATCACCCAGACGAGGAAAAAAAAATCAAACAAGAAAACTTAAACTCATTCAAAGAGGAAAAAACTGTCATACCTTGGGGGGGAAAAAAGGGGGAAAAAACAGCGAAGAGTAGGAATCCAAGAGCCATAACTCCCTGCTAGGACATCTACTCTATCCTGAGTGGCCTTTACCATTGACATCCGTTCACCAACACTGGTTTAAGTTCTCCACTATTGTAATGATCAACACCGACGATGCGTAAAGAAATGGGCGATACGAGGCGATGGTATATAATACTAGAGTGGCTACACTGCTTAATGCCATCAATCTGGTTTGGTCTTGTATTCGTGTGTATGACTGAATACATACGGTGTGTATGACTGTATACTTATTATTTATGTTTTGTGTGTGAGAGTATACTTACTGTATGAATTCTGTGTATTAATTAGGGCGTGGGGCTGGCGGGGGCGTTTCAGTGGTTGAATATAATGTATGTTTATAATTATGTGTACTTGTGTACGTTGTATGAGTGTATAGTGTATATGATATTCATGTACGATTGTATTTTGTATGAGTGTTTGGGATTGTTAGTGTATAGTTGATATTTATGAACCTTTGTGCTGGGGTCTATTAGTACTGGGGCCTATTAGTACTGGGGTCTATTAGTACTGGGGCCTATTAGTACTGGGGCCTATTAGTACTGGGGCCTAAGAGACCTAGTAGTTCTGGGGTCTAGTAGTCTTATGGTTCTGGGGTCTTGTAGTGGGGTCTGGGGTCTTGTAGTTCTGGGGTCTCTGTAGTTCTGGGGTTCTGGGGTCTAGTAGTTCTGGGGTCTAGTGGTTCTGGGGTCTAGTAGTTCTGGGGTCTAGTAGTTCTGGGGTCTAGTAGTTCTGGGGTCTAGTAGTTCTGGGGTCTATTAGTTCTGGGGTCTATTAGTTCTGGGGTCTAGGGGTCTAGTAGTTCTTGGGCCTAGTAGTACTGGGGTCTAGTAGTACGGGGGCCTAGTAGTACGGGGGCCTAGTAGTACTGGGGTCTAGTAGTACTGGGGTCTATTCGTACTGGGGCCTAGTAGTACTGGGGCCTAGTAGTACTGGGGTCTAGTAGTACTGGGGCCTAGTAGTACTGGGGCCTAGTAGTACTGGGGTCTATTAGTACTGGGACCATCTGAGAGCAACACACACACCTTAAGATAAAACATTTTCATAATAAAATTAATCTTTTCCCCCCGCCCTTTTACACTGGTTAATTATACGAGGGCTGGCCGAGGTTCATAATGGGTGTATATCATAATTAAAACGTGTTTATTCCGCGTATCATATAAATTGTATAAGTTTTGTCAGTAGAACAATATTTAGGTCTATATTTAAACAAAATATAAAAATGTTATCTCGTGGGTTAATGTTGTTTCCTGTTTATATAAATGTGTGATGATAAGTTTGGGTAGGTTAGTTTAATGGCGTGTGTGTGTGTGTGTGTGTGTGTGTGTGTATGCGTGTGTGTGTGTGTGTGTGTGTGTGTGTGGGGAGAGAAACGGACGCTGGTACTTATTAATCTCACACACACACACAACTGAATCAATTTTTTTATCATTATTTTAAGTGGACGACGTTTCCAAGGAGGAGGATGACAGGAGGAGGAGGTGAGACAGTAAAGAGACGGAAGTTTATTGCAGCGTCAGGGACAGAGGATGGTGGAGGGGTGAGAAAAATAGGAGACGGTAAAGTAGGTTGTGGGACGGTTCTCTCTCTATCCCCGTCTCTCTCTGTCTCTCTGTCTTTGTCTCTCTCTAGTATCTCTTAAGTTGCATTTGGTTAGGTTAGGTTAGGATAGGTTGGGTTAGGATAAATGGATGTACTATAAGGAGAAATATTACGAAGACGAGGAATAAGAGAGAAGGGGAGAGAAACTGTTGAAGGTGAAGGAAAGAAGAGATAATGGAGAGTCAACAGAGAGAGAGAGAGAGAGAGAGTCGTGCTGGTACTCATAGATCACCTTCAAGTACGACCATCTATCACGACCCTCGACCATCACCTTTACCTGTAGTTATTAATAATGACGATGATGATATGATAATGATAATGACATTTTATACTTCAGTTTTATGTATTATCTTAAGTCAATCAACTAACTACACTCTTTATATCATCACTTACGGTAAAAATAGAAATATTCATCAGACGAACCTTTGAGAATATATATTGCAGGATATGAATTGTGAAACGTTCATATATCATCAATTTTTACCTTAACCCTCAAGACTTAAGAATCTATGTAACTGCTTCTCTGAACTTACGAGATAAAATGATACTGGACTTACACTGAGACGAATGAGAGAGAGAGAGAGAGACCGTCCATTAGACCATTCTGGGGATTACTCTCTTAAATCTTTCCTCTCCCTCAGGATTTACACCCAGGAAAGGCTTTACGGCCAGGTAGGACCTCCTCAGGTAGGACCTCCTCCTCCTCAGGCAGGTCAGGCAGGACCTCCTCAGGCAGGACCTCCAGGCAGGACCTCCTCAGGCAGGACCTCCTCAGGTAGGACCTCCTCAGGTAGGACCTCCTCAGGCAGGACCACCTCAGGCAGGACCTCCTCAGGCAGGACCTCCTCAGGCAGGACCTCCTCAGGCAGGACCTCCTCAGGCAGGACCTCCTCAGGCAGGACCTCCTCAGGTCAGTTGGTAAACAGTGACGCTGTGAGAAGGTGATGTGTGTTGTTGATGATGGTGGCCATGACAGTGTGGCCAGGGTGTCAGGTGTCAGTGTAGGTGTGGCCAAGGTGTCAGGTGTTAAATGGAGCAAGATGTTGTATCCTCACCTCCACCTTCCACCCCCACTCTCCACCCTGCACCCCCACCCCCCACCCTCCACCCTCCACCCCACCCCCACCCTCCACCCTCCACCCTGCTTCTGGTAATATTCCGTATATCTTACATAAACAGACCGATATTCCTCCCCAATACTCACAAAATATCCACAGTAAAGATAAGTGTCACCTGTTAAATGACACCATGGCCCTTACCACCCTCAGCAACTTGCATATAATTATGAATTTAATTTAATTCAAACCCTGGAGGAGGAGGATGAAGAGAGGAGGAAGAGCCACAGAAAAGGTGGATCTTTCATTTTATTTTCATTGAGATTAAAAATTTATACATTGAAGGAATATTATTAATCTAAGTATTCAAATTGACACAGTTGAAAATGTATTTCTTATTATATGAAAGTTTAGGTGAAAATATTATATTCTTATGTAGCTCAAAAGTTTGTAGGTGTTTAATACTTTTGTTTTTTAATTTTGTTTATTTTTTATATTAATAAAATGTAGGGGAGAAATTATTATTATTTTATTACTATTACTATTAAAGTCATATTTCGTAACACAGTATAAATGTAATTACTATACATATTACATTCACACAAATCATAACCTTCAATAATTCTTAGTTATATTACATTTATTTTATATAATCTCTAATATAATTTATGGTGAACCTTCCAGAGAATAATCCTAATTAATCACAAAGCCAATTATTCTTTTTTTTTCCTCTTGTATTAATTCTCATAATACTACCACATTGATAATTGCTATTTGCATAATTCACCTGTTGTTTACATTATCATAGTGTGGTAACCCCTTTAGTGTAGTGTAAGACCTCGTTAATACCCACAAGTCTCTCTCCTACATCTTTCTTATATAATGATTAAAACAACAACATCAACAACAACACAGAGGTCAGCTACATCGTCTTACACTATAAAAGTCTACACCACAATACAAGACTGACCAGAAAATTGTGGAACACTTGATGACAACACTATTCCTCCCTCCCACCCACCCACCCATACACATACACAGCTCCTCCAACACACACACACACACACACACACACACACACACACACACGACCGTAAGAAAAACGTATATAATTACAAACTTAATTTAATTCATAACTCGGCGGAGGTGTCACAAGAATGTGGACTTTTAATATTATTTCTGACGTGGGTTTTAATGAAAGTCCAGCCGTGGTGTTCAGAGTTACCAGTAAGTGGCCCAGAGGTGTGTGTGTGTGTGTGTGTGTGTGTACACAGGGTGGAGTAATGCGTCTAGTGTGGCAGCATTATGTTAGTGTCAAGGTGCAGGCACTGTTTGCTTCCTCTCGCTTTCAGCTGCCGCCGCTGGCTAGCCCTTGCGGCGAACAGGGAAGCAACTTGCATAAGTCTTCCCCTGCCAGGACACAGCTTCCTCACCATCAAGACTCCTGTTGTGCCTCCTCGTGGCTACACACGGTAACTGGGTGCCTCGTGGGCCGAGGCTAGGCCAGCAGGGGATCTCGGAGCAGCAGTGGGCCCCAGGGGGACAGTGCATAGGCCCACTGGCATGTGGACACGTCCTGGCGCCTACCAACCACTGCCCCATTGCCTCGTGGATTAACCTTGGTAGGTATCTGGCTGTGGGAGTAAACCCGGAACGAAAAATCTGCGGTAGAGCCCCGCATCAGGCAGACATGTTTACAGAGCTCCAACAAGATCCCAACGGCGGTATAGGCGGAAGAGGTGACCACCATGGGAACCCAACGACTACACCGGCAGATTAATGCATGATGGACAGGCTACCAAGGCGAAACCCAACAAACTGGGCATCTCTTCCTCTCCCCAGTCGCTGCAACACTTGCACCACTGGATCAGGAAAATGGAGAGCCAAGATGTGTGCCTGCGCTCCTGCCTCACCACATAAATCAACCCACGCACAGCCATCATCCAGCTCATCATACTTATCATCATCAAAACCCCTATACCCTCAAAAGTCCTATGGCGACGGACGAGTGGCGACGGGGACAGGCAGAGATGACTGCCGGGAGTCTCTAGTCACAGCTCTGCACATGGGCGGCATGGATAAGATGGTCGTTTATGCACTGGGATCTAGGCAGCAGTGCAATACGGTCCTGTCTATGCGACTGAGCAGCCCTCTCGAGGAGCCACTCTGCTCATCCCACATTGGGAGGGGGCAAGAAAAGGTGCCCTAAACATAACCTGCCTAAAGAACTAACATGACTGGGCAACCGCACCCAGTAAGGTCATCCTTAATGCGGTCGAAAACACAATCATAATCACAGATCAAAACAAAAACAAACTATATAACCTCTTATGGTTCGCTTCACGAAATGTCAGAACCCTTCTGGTTAATGGCACAAATGAGCGTCTTGAAAGAAGAACTTTCCCTGTGGCAAAAGAGCTGGCTAGGTATAGCATCGACATAGCAGCCATTAGTGAGTCCCGGCTCCCAGACGATGGTCAACTCACAGAACGGGGGTCTGGCTATAACTTCTTCTGGAAGGGTAAGCCTGCTGCGGAGAGAGACCGCATTTATGGAATTGGCTTTGCCATCCGCCAATGGCGAGTGCCACTGGCAATATTGTAACAAGACTAAGAACACTGCAATAATACTTGTGTAACACTAACAACACAAGCACCACTAAAACTACTGTAACAACTCTATAACCACTTTGTCAACAATTTAATGATCTCGTTTTGTTGTATAAAAGGGGTGAGTGTGGGTTACCGCCAGGACAGTGTTCGTCTGCAGTAGCGTCAATAATCATGTCAGTGTGGGCTGGGCGTAGCGTCAGTAAGGTAAGTCGAGGTTACGTTCGTCTGGCGTTAGTTTAGTTGGCGCGTCGTTGTGAGCAGGCAGGGGGGTGGGAGTACGTTCGTCTGGCATAGTATCAGTCAGGTAAAACGGGCATATGTTCGTCTGGCGGAGCTTCAATAACCGTGTTAAGGCGCACTGTTGGGTGACGATGAGAGGTGTTAACTACTGTCATATGAATAATGGATCTCTGAGAGACACTGTGTGGTGTAGCGAGGCAGTGTAGTGTGGTGTAGTCAGTGTAGTGTGGTGTAGCGAGAGTCAGTGAGACAGTGTAGTGTAGTGTATCGTAGTGTAGTGTTGTGACCTCTGGTGTAATGGTCAGCATACTCGCCTCCTAAACGAGTGAGCCCGGGTTCGATCCCCGTGCAGGGTGAAATATGGCAAGTTTCTTCGCGTCCTTTACTCAGCAGTAATTAGGAACCTGTGTGTTAGCCAGTGCAGTTGGCCAGTTGTCCGATTTTCATGGATTATTCCTTGATACTACGTCATACAGTTCGTTAACTAACGTTTTGAGTGATGTGTTGGCGATAACTTCTACGTTAATATATATAGTGTACTGTAGATGTGCTTGTAGATTATATTATATACCTGTACCTATTAACCATGATGTACCTGTAAACTACGGTATATGCACCTTGATAAGATTAAACTAAACCAACTTTACTTAAATTTACCCCAAATCTGTCTATCATTTAACGTTAATCTACCTGTCTGTATATATGTTTACCTGTATGTAAATTAATCTATATACCCATCATCTAGTCACTAAATCTGTAAGGTAGGTGTGTGTGTGTGTGTGTGTGTGTGTGCGCGTTATGCTTGTTTCTTTGTTGATCTGACGGGTCGTTCAATACACGCATAAATATGTATATTCCTCTCGAACAGTTTGGGCATTCAGTTCCTTGTGCCTGTTGATACACCTTTGACGTTCTGTTACACTGTTGGGATTCTGTTGCACTGTTGGGATTCTGATACACTGTTGTCTTAAATACTTTAGCATATACTTTTAATTTTTTATGATACTGAGAAATTCTGAAACCCTGAATATAGAAAAGCGACTCAGAAAACTATAGCATACAAGAGGTAAAGATAATGAACTACCCACGTTGAGCCGCTAGAGTAGGTTGGCAAGACTAACACAGATTAACTAACTAACTTCTTAATCCCTGTGTTTTTGTTATGATGACGTTTCACATATATTCTAAACCAAAAGAGTCGTATACCAGTTCCTTTAATATACTAATATAAACACAAATAAGTCAAATGAATCCAATAAACCACCCAAAATAAACCAATATAAATGCAAATGAATCCAAATGATGCACATGGATGAAAGAAATGTGGATTCAGAAAGTTACATCCAGGCAAAGAGTTACTGAGTGAACACAAACTGTGGGGTGAGGGAGAGGGGAGAGGGGGGGAGGTCTGTGAGCTGAGGAGTACAAGAGGAAGGGAGGGGAGGTCTTGGTGTAGGAGCCTGTGGAACCAAGGTGATGGTCTTGGATCATGTGGTGGTGAGGAGGAGGTGATCACAGCTGAGAGGGAGGTCTTGGTGGAACCCTGAGAGACCGCAGCGACACACCACCTCAATCACACCCGCCAGATGAGATGATCCGAAGGTGATGCAGTTAGGTCTTCCTGCACTGGTGGTCGCCTTTCATCTCCCTTCCCTGTCTGACTGCTTGTTTGGCTGACTGACTGACTGTCTGGCTTGTTGGCCGACTGTCTAGTTGGCTGAGTGGCTGATTGATAGGTTGTTTGACCGATTAGCAGGGAGTTTTGCTGACTGGGTAGCTGATTGACTGGTTTGACTAACTGACTATTTGGTTGACTGGTTTATAGGCTGAGTAACAAAATGGGAAGTTGGTTGAGTACCCAGCTGGCATAATGGCTGACAACTAATGTAACGGCCTTGTAACACGGCCTAAAACGAATAACAATGTCGATAACTGGGCGTTGGAATTTCTCCTCCGTGTTCCCTTATTAACTTCAAATTTAGCGGGTTTATTTGACCGTTACGAAGTGAACAACGGCCATGCTGATGAAACTCTCCGCCAGTGACTAAATCCAGCCCAAGAAAATCCCATCCGTTAAACTTCAATCACTTTTACTCAATCATTTACTTCTGTCCTTCATTTTTTTCTACTCCTTACTCCCTAGTGTATTGATAAAAATAATAATCCACTAACCTTACATCATTTATACTCTGATCTATAATAAGCTGTGACATCCTTATCTTCTATCACACACCACTATAAACGTCTTCCCTATTACAATTGTATCATAACTATTTCCTTCACTCGTCCCCGGCTTAATCTGTCCTTTAACCCCATTTAATTTCCTTTTTCACTAACACACTAACATCAAGAATCGTCTCAGTTATCATATTTTCAAACACTATCACTTTGTTTCTCTCTCTCTTGTCTCTCTCCATCTCTCTTATTATGTCCTTTGCCTTCAAGTACCCTTATTTCCTTCTCTGTTCCTCCTTTTGGTAACTGTACACAAGAAGAAAGGATTACCAGGCCCATGTGTAACAGCTATAAGGAAGAATGTAGAGGAAAAGGGATATGGTTACTGGTCAATCATACTACACAGAAAGCACTTGTCGCATCCATTAATTCACAATAAATAAAAATGTATAACGCTTCGACAATACTATTTTTCATGTCAAAAGTCAGGAGTAATGTAAGCTTCACCTTTGTGTTCGTATTTTACAGAATTTTACCGAAGATACGTATATGTTTCAAAGCTCACAAGAGCGTGAACTCCTCGATTTTAAATTCTGAAGAGTAAATTTGCATGCTAGTGTACCTGTGATGTTCTGTTGTGGGTTGGAGCGGCCCCTGAAGATGTTGGGTTTGTTGGGGTCTTATTTGTTTAACTCTTTGACGACGATGGCTTAACCCTTTGAGAGCGATGGTTAATGCCTCGAGAGAGACATAGGTCGACACTTCAAAGAATGAAGGTTTAACGCTTTGAAAATGATCATTCTCAGGGGGTTAAAACATCGCTCTCATGGGTTAAAGACATATTTCTACACCAGAATGGGAAGGACTGTCAACACCAAGATCCAGCCCGAGAGAGTCGATATGAGAGTCGTGCGTGTGTGTGTGTGTTGTTACGCCGTCTCTTAATTTACTTTAATATCCAAGGTTCTAGGCGTAACCATACAAAAAGTAAGTGAAGTAAATTAAAAGGGAATAAAAATAAATAAAGTAAACCTTTAAGAATTTAAGTAAATTAAATATTAACACAATAAAGAGACTCGTAGGCTGTCACAACAAATTGATTCACTATCGAAACTTTTAAGAGACAAATGATACTAAACATCGAAACTTCAAGAATAAAAATAAAGCATTGGATTACGTTAACACTGCATAAACATATAAAACTAACACTGAAATTAACTAACGTGAAACAACACTGAATTACTTAAATGTAACTAAGCAAGCACTGATGGACACATAGGAGACAAGAATAGGTACTCACATTAATATACCACATTGGTGGTGACAGGAACACAGGAATAAATTTAATTATAAGGAAAAGGTGACAAGCGTCACTCAAAACAATGTGAACTGAATGACAAGGAGGACTGGACTGAACTCCGCCAGTTGGTGGACCACTATATATAGGGCTAAATTCCCTCCCAAAACCCGCCGGTGGGTCGTTTAACGATGCAAATGGTCGTTAGAGGAAAAGAATGCTTGTTACAATACTAAATGAAGAAATAAGATGGGCTTGAACAAATAATAACAGTTAAAACCTTAACAGCACAGGGTAAGGCGACTAGATTATAAAATAGTAAATATAACACATCATTACAGGAATAATATGGAACAACATGGAAGTATGTTATATAAAAAAAATAGAAAAATATGACAAGGTCGTAACAGTGTGTGTGTGTGTGTGTTATAAATCAAAGTTAGGAGAACATACATTTATCAGGTCAAGTGGACAAGGGTGTTGAAAGAGATAAGTTTCAGGTGATTTTTTTTTGTCAACACAGGACAGCAGCAGAGGGACCCAAGTTCACTAACAAGAACTACGTGGACCAACCAACACCAGACAACTTATAAAACTTCCTCAACTCCCGAGAAAAATGTCTTCATGAAACATTTTTCTTTTTACAGTAATTCAATCAAACTTCAGAGATACATTTAGAGAAAATTACACGTGTCTATTTATGTGTTTCTGTATATACATTAAACCCACAATAACAGGTATAAACCTCAATGATGTAGGTTTAATGTAGGTTTGATATCTAATTTAACATTCAAGGTACAGTCGGCTGCACTTATACCTGGTACAATAGCTGGCATGTATTGAGAGATGTGGCAACTCATGATACTAGCCAGACTTAGAATGGCAGTAAGTATTCCTGTCCAGAGTTGCCACATCTCACAAAACAAGCCAGCCACTGTACCAGGTATTTGTGCAGGCAACTGAATGTTAAATTATGAAATCTATATTTTTGAGGTTTACACGTCTGTTAATACGAGTTTAATTTATATAGACGAACCCAAAATACACAGTTGTATTTCATGCAATTTGCGTGAGGACGTGTTTACTGATGAACAAATGGTTGTGAGGAAAAAACAATATAAAACCTCATATTTTCAAAAAAAAGTTACATTTCCATCGGTGTTTTTTATGTCCATTCACTGCTGTCTGCTTGTTAAAACTGTCAGTCACATAGAAATCCCCCGGAAAAAAAAACCTGACATAGTTGTAACATTTCCTGGTAATACAAAATAAACTGTTTGGTGAAAAATTTACATGTGAACATTGCTGAATTAGCTGACAGTAAGAATTAGCTGACAGTTTAAGAGTTACCCGACAGTTTACGAATTAGCTGACAGTTTAAGAGTTAGCTGACAGTTTGAGAGTTTTCTGTAACAGTCTGTGATGAAAATGATGTCTGCTGTGGAAGTAGTACCAATTTAGTGTAGTTCCCCATAAGTTTCCTCACATATAATAGTCACAGGTATTCCTAGGCATGTCAAAGTCACGTCAGCTGGTGTTGGTATGGTCTCTCGCGTCTTGTGGGCAGTTGTGTTCCATCCCTCGTGTGGTGGTTAAGTGAGAGCACAAAACACTATGATGAAGGTTTCTGGTAGGTGTAGCTTAATGAATTGGTGTCCTGCTAGCAGTACGCACATACACACGTTCCAAACTCCATATTGTGGAACCTTTGAACCACGGATTCCGGAATTTCCGTATCTTTGAACACAACTGAACTCTCCTCCCCCCCCCACCTTAGTGAGTCTCGCCGCTATCCACTGTTCACAAACGCTGTCAGTCAGTCGATCACACAAACTCATCCACTCCGTGAAATGTTGGGACGGGGAATACCGAGGGTGAAGCTCCGGCTCAACAACTAGCCTACAGGAGTGCAAATATTCGTCAGTACCTACATGTGCTGTGTATATATTTTCATCTGGTATGTAACATTCAACATCCGGTACATAAGATCTGTAATCATCTACACATCATTCAGACATCAAACTTGCGTATATCTGGTCTGTTTACTATGATACTTTCAGGTGTGGGTCATAACTAGTGTAATTATGTCATTTTCAGAAGTGTGGACCATCAGGTGGGCCGCTCACGGTGGTTGTGGTAAAGGTAAGTTGTGTTGCTCTCCCGTTCATCTGCTGTGATAGCTTCATTACCTGTACAAACACTCCATCCAGTCAGCCTTATCTCACTACCTCCTGCCAGTGTAGATTTTTACCCGCCTTAACGAAAACTTAATGTGAGATCAAGTTTATTCTGGCCTTCTCAAAAAGAACTTAAGTTAGGTCAAATTTATTCCGACTACCTCCTACCTCTCAACCCTTACGTATATCCCCTCACAATACCCTCTGTATAACAACTAAGTATACTCCCTACGTCACACACTAAGTATACCTCAGTCATCGTCTCGTAAGAAATAGCCGAGTGTAGGAGGTATGCATTCTAGCACACTCCATCCAGGCTTACCAACCCATAAAAGCGAGATACAGCATATTGGCAGAAGGAGGAGGGGGGGGAGGATCGGGGAGGAAGAGGAGGAGGAAGAGGGAAATGGGAGGAGGAAGGAGAGTAGATGGGTGAGGTTAGGTTAGGTTTACTGAGGGTCTCTTAATCAGTATTCCTATCTTAACATGTCATACACCCCACACTCCCATATGGCGCCATTCTACCATTAGGACCTTGTAATTGGGGTCACGTCTGCGCCCTACTCCGCCACGTTCCCTCACTCTCACCACCACCTCCTCCCTCAATCTCCAACAATCCTTCTCTCTCACATTCTCCCTCACATCACCACCAATTACAATATACAGTAATGATAAGGTTTTATTTTGTTATTTATTTTTTTGTGAGGCTACGCTGTGTGTGTGTGTGTGTGTGTGTGTACGATGCCTAAAATTAAATACACTACAAGTATACTTAAAATACCTCATTGGGTTATAAGTGCTTCCTTAAGTACATTTTAATCATACTTATAAACGATCATTAAGTTACCTAATAAGTGTTGCCATAACTTATATACATTACCTAACCTAATGGGAAGAACACTTTAAACACATCAATATGATAATTTATTACAGGGTAGAATATTTAAAAATCTACCTCTACCTCTACCTGCCTTTATTTCTGTCTTGTAATCAATCTCTACCTGCCTTTATTTCTGTTGTCATGTCAACCTGTAATCAATCTCTACCTGCCTCTATCTCTACTCTTCTTTCTATCCCTTTCTTGCTACCAATTATACCCTCTCAGATTAGTCTTGTTGTCTCAGCACATTACAATCACTCTCACTCTTATTTATTACCGGTTTTGATGTAATTACCAAGTATAGGTATCACAGGTAATTATCAAGTACAGGAGTCACAGGTAATTATTAAGTACAGGTGTCAAGTAATTACCAGGTACAGGTGCCACAAGGAATTATCAAGTACAGGTATCAAAGGTAATTATCAAGTACAGGTGTTAGAAATAGATTATGAGCTAAAACTTCCATTTGCATGTATTGGGTAAATGCGTCTCTCGTATCATACTATATATGTAAATTTATAAATATGCAAAATTATGGACTATGAATTGGCAGGACATACACACAGTCATCACAGCACGTTAAACCTCTTCAATATTGAGATTTAATGATAGAGAATGGTTTAATATATATTAGTAATACAAATAATACACTAGAGATAGACCCAAAATACAACAGATAATTAGTTACCGTATTCGTAGTAGTAGTTTTAGTATTAGAAATATTATTATTATTATTTTTGTTACTACTACTAATACTAACATTACCATTATGTTAAAATCAGCCATACACTATCATGATAAAGCTGTTTTTATAAAGCTGGCAGGATTGGTTAAAATAATAAAATAATCATAACACCTGTAATTTCCTCTAAAACAGAAATTCATGTACCATAAATTATAATATTATTCCACACACTGCAAAATTTATATAATTCACGTCAGATTCAGGATTACAGTTTACTCTACATCGGAATACAGTGAACTTGTCCAGTACAAAAATAAAGGTATGTGTAATTTTAATGGATCCCAAAACATGTGAGGTGGTATTTATATTTTTTGTTTATTTTCAGTGTGTAAATGTTATGATTTCGTGAGTGAGGATAAGTTGTAAGTTTTGTAAATAGGTTGTAAATAGTGAAGAGAGGTTGTAAGTATTGTGAATAGGTTGTAAAAGTGACAATAGGTTGTAAATAGTGAGAATAAGTTGTATTGTGAATGGTTGTAACTCACAAGGAAATATTGTATGTAGCCCCATGTGGACAGGTTGTAGTACAAATTAATAACAGGTTGTAGTTGTACTGACTGTTTCTCCACTTTAGTCGTATACAAACAAGTTAGGTTAGGTTAAGGCTTATTTAAACTAGATTAGGTTTACTTTAGGTTAGGTTAATTTGGTTTGATTTCGTTAGGTTAGGCTAAATCTGGTCAGGTTAAGTTTTATTTAAGTTAGCTTAGATTAGGTTTAGCTTAGGTTAATTAGGTTTGAATTTGTTAGCTCCCCAAATTATAAATAATCCGCCCCCTCACCTGTAAACACCTGACATGACCTGTTACCTGGCATATACTGTACCTGTGTTGTGGTTATATTAGACCAATTGTAGTTAACACATATATGACTAATTTACGACACACCTTAACACACCTTATTGACACGACACACCTGAAGGAGCCTTGAAATAACCACTACGACACACCTGAAGGAGCCTTTAACACACCTTCACAGACACGACACACCTGAAGGACCTCACAGACAGACACGACACACCTGAAGGAGCCTCACAGACACGACACACCTGAAGGAGCCTCACAGACACGACACACCTGAAGGAGCCTCACAGACACAACACACCTGAAGGAGCCTCACAGACACGACACACCTGAAGGAGCCTCACAGACACGACACACCTGAAGGAGCCTCACAGACACGACACACCTGAAGGAGCCTCACAGACACGACACACCTGAAGGACCTTAATGGGTGTTTCCTGACCTTTAATGTAGCGCCATTAGTGTTGTCCCTGTGTCGACCTCGCTCCACTCCGGCTTCACACCCTGGAGGCTACCTCACCCTGTTATCCTGCTGTCATGTTAGTTCTTTATTATGTTATCCCATTATCATGTTATCCCACTATTATGCTGCCCTGTTATCATGTTAATTCTTTATCATGTTATCCTGTTAACCTGCTATGTTAATTCTTTATCATGTTATCCCACTATTATGCTGCCCTGTTATCATGTTAATTCTTTATCATGTTATCCTGTTAACCTGCTATGTTAGTTCTTTATCATGTTATCCCGATATCCTGTTAACCTGAAATAGCATACAAAAAAGCAACACATATGAAGCAACACATTAAGCAACTCACATATGAAACGCCACAACCCACAGGTGAAGCAACATACAGGTGAAGCAACACACATGAAACGCACAGGTGAAGCAACACACACATGAAACCACACAGGTGAAGCAACTATTTCCCACGTCATTCGCCACCAACTGAAGTCACTGTGTGGTAAATTTGTCTCTAATCTGAATGACAACAAAATTTTCGTTCAATTCCAGTAGTATTTTTGTTTTCACGTTGAACAGGAAAATACGAGTCCCAATCGGTTTTACGTCACTGGGAAAAAAAAACTGGTAGTGATAATTGATTAAAAAATGGGATGAATTGTATTAAGGGGAAATTTACGAGGAAATTGGATGGCTTTTGTGCGGGAAATGGGATTAACAAAGAACGGAAGGCAACTTATAGAAAACGAGGTTGATAGAGTAGTGAATGGTAGACTTATATATACAGCAAATATATATATATTCTTTTGTCGTTTTCTCTCGTCTGTTTCTGTTTGATATGTATGTTTGAATATATTTAACCAGTGACTGATTAGTCTATTAGTGCATGTGGAAAATACCACAGTCTCCGCACCAATAATATTTTTTATTCTATAACCCTTTGGGTATGATGATTTAACGGTTTAATCCTTTGAGGACGAGGTTTTATCCCTTTGTAGATGATGGCTAAACCCTTTGAGTATGAAGGTTTAACCCTTTGAAGATGGTTTAACAATGAGGATGGTGGTTTAACCCTTTGAAGAGGATTGTTTAACCCTTTGAGGACGATGGTTTAACGGTTTGAGGACGATGGTTAACGGTTTAATCCTTCGAGGACGATGTTTTGTCCCTTTGAGAATGATGGTTTAACCCTTTGAAGATGATGGTTTAACCCTCTGCGGATGATGGTTTAACCCTCTGAGGATGATGGTCTAATTTTATGTTTACTGAAGTCTTGAACTTAATTCATGTACAATATATAGAACCGAATCCTGGGGTTCTGGGGCCTAGATCCTCCACAGGTCATGGAGTCAGTTTAACCAGGTACATCGGGCCAATTCTCGCTTCAGGTACACGAGTCAGGTAACCTACAGATCCTCCCCAGCTCAGCTCCTGAACCCTAACAGGAAGAGTGGTGTTATCAGTGGCAGTGAGACCAACGCTCTGGGGCGTAAGTGCTCGGGAACCTTTGTGTAGCAGTACAATGATCGTAACGTGACCTACATAGCCAGTTATCTGATGGAAAACGGCGCACCTGAGCCTCTAACCCCGACTGTTACACCACCCGACGATCTCTCTACAGCCACCTACCATAAAAGTACAGCACCTGCACCAGCAATAACAGCGCCGAGCAAATTTTCCAACAAGAAAGGTGAGCATTTACGGAGGGGCAACACTCACGGATGAATGTTCGCCCCCCAGAGTTTTGGGCTCACACTGACGATGTTTATGGCTAGGACGAGGGACTGACAGGACTTTTTTTTCTATAACTGTACCGTAATGAATAAACACACACAAAGGATTTTATAATTAAACAAACTTAATGGCTCTAACATAAATCTACGACACTTGACACTTTGGAACACCACAGAAGAATCTAATCAAACTGTACCTGAGAAAATGACAAGGAAAACTATAGCGGTTAATTCACCAACACTGAGATTATGACCAATTAGGAATGTCGAGGTAGAGAGAGAGACAAGTGGGGTGGGGGAACTCACATTTACAACACTATCAATTACGGTACACTGGTCGCGCTTCTCCAGGTAGCTCCAGTACCCTTGTAACACACCACCACATGTGCCCTACAGAGAGTATTATTGACCTTGGGTGGATCAAATTTAACCTCAAGAACGAAACTATAGGAGTAGCTGGTATTACACTCAACTGTTTAATTTTTTCACATTTTACTGTTTAGTCTACTAGGGTGACCCACTCACTTGCCTGTAGTGGGACTCGAACTAGTGATAATTAGATCATAAGGCGAGTGTTATATCGGTTCGGCCAATTTCTCACTTATATTTTGTACACCAAGTGGCTATTGAGGGAACTACGGTGACTTAAACTATTAATAATAATAGTACCAAATGAAACAATAACATACGATATATCTATGCGGAGTCTATTAACAATTTCTACCTATACTGAACTGAGCTAATAGCCACACTTATTTTATCGGAAATCTGAAGCTGTTGTGTTTCATTATGTTCAGAGTTTACGCCACTGCACAAGCCTACTGGAAGATTCAAGTCACGTATGTTTAACCCGACTAACACAGAACTCAGTCATAAAAAAAAAATCTGTAAACCTTCATGTAAACTTTATAAATGATAAAATACAAAGACGAAGAAAGGGAAAGGTATAAAAAAGATAAGACGTAACTAATGTAGACAGGGAAGAAGGTAAATTGAACACCTTGAAGAAACGGATGAGACGGGAGAAGAGAAGCCCGATAAGAGCCTAGACGTGTGTGTGTGTGTGTGTGTGTGTGTGTGTGTCAGTTGTTTGAAAGTAGTGTAAAAGTATATATCCCTTATGTGGGGATGACTTGCCACGCCTCGGATACAGCAACAACACTGGCCTGGACTGACGTGACTCTGGTGACAGTAGAGGGAGAGGAGAGACTGTATCAATCACATGGGTCACAGATTGCTGGACATGTAAACGCTGACCGTGACACAAGGCTGAGGGTCTCCACTGGCCGATAATTGGATAGGTTTAATACGCTGTTCAATGTTATTTTGCACTTCTCATTTCTTTTGTATCTTTGGTAAATCTCAGGGAAAGAGAGATAGTAGGGAAGGTGAAGGTGTAGTCAACATGTGTGTGTGTGTGTGTGTGTGTGTGTGTTTGTTACGCCGTCTCTTAATTTACTTTAATAACCAGGTTCTAGGCGTAACCAAACAAAAAGTGAGTGAAGTAAATTAAAAGGGAATAAAAATAAATAAAGTAAACCTTTAAGAATTTAAGTAAATTAAATATTAACACAACAAAGAACCTCGTAGGCTGTCACAACAAATTGATTCACCATCGAAACTTTAAAACACAAATGATACTAAACATCGAAACATCAAAAGACTAAAAATAAAGCATTGGATTACGTTAACACTGCATAAACATAAAAACTAACACTGAAATTAACTAACGTGAAACAACACTGACTGACTTACTTAAATGTAACCAAGCAAGCACTGATGGACACACAAGAGACATAAATAGGTACTCACATACAGTAGGTATACCACATTGGTGGTGACAGGAACAACACAGAAATAAAATGAAGTATAATTAACATGTGACAAGCGACACTCAAAAGAGCGTGAACTGAATGACGAGATGACTGAACTGAACTACGTCAGTTGGCGGACCACAATATATAGGGGCAATTCCCGCCCAAAACCCGCCGGTGGGTCGTTTAACGATGCAGATGGTCGTTAGAGAACAAAGAATGCTTGTTACAATACTAAATGAAGAAATAAGATGGGCTTGAACAAATAATAACAGATAAAACCTTAACAGCACAGAGTAAGGTGACTAGATTATATAATAATAAATATAACACATCATTACAGGAATAATATGGAACAACATGAAAGCATGTCATATAAAAATAGAAAAATACGACACGGTCGTAACAGTGTGTGTGTGTGTGTGTGTGTGTGTGTGTGTGTGTGTGTGTGTTAGAGTGTGTATATACGGTAAGGGAGAGAGAAGGTCATCACCGACGCTCACTAGACAGAGAGGAAGCTCCTGAGATAAAGATGTCAGTGACGTAAGAAGACTTCTCCTCCTCACTGCCCCGAGACTCAGCTCCCAGCACCGGGGTGTGTATCAGCGCGGGTGTTTGGGGCAAGAAACACCAAGCCCACCTCACTTGTATGGCTCAGAATCTCACCCCAGACTCATGGGTTCGACGACCTCTGAGCAGCAGGAGCAATAACGCCCTCTGCCTCACTCCACGGAACAATGACTACCAATTTCACAAGTGCCCCATTACGCGGCCAGAATTTATTGTGACTTACAATGGCTTACTGAAACAGCAAATCGAAGTGATTACCGAAATTGGCCGCGTCGTGCCAAATAATTCCTTGTGGATTTCAAGCGAAAAAACCCAGAGAAATGTTTATATCTCTGGGGCCACAGCTCTGAGGGAGAGGTACACACAGAGAGAGAGAGAGAGAGAGAGAGAGAGAGAGAGAGAGAGTCAACACCGCTGTTTGTTTCACACACTGGGGTACAAATACTTGGTTGGAGTCTCACGTTCATTTTAGATATTGACGAATTCGAGTGCTGGTTGCTGGTCATGGGGGAGGGGGAGAAGTGAGTGTGTGTGTGTGTGTGTGTGTGTGTGTGTGTGTGTGTCAGGGCCATAAAATCAGAAGGTTAGACCAGCCCTGATTCCCTGACCTTCAACACCTCACTATAGTGTTGTGTTAATTCATGGTCTTCCTCCCCAATTCTCGCCAGCTGTGGTCCTTAGTCGCCGTCTGGCTCCTGGTCCTTGTGCGACTGTATGTCTGCCTCGCCTCGATATAAGTGTGTGTGTGTGTGTGTGTGTGTATTATTGTGTTTAAGTAAGGAAAGTGATGACTATGTATATATTTAATTATATCTAGATACCTGCACGTAATCACGATGTTTGTACATGAACAAGTGTTGTGGTGTGTGTGTGTGTATTAGTCTGTGCTTATGTGAATATTGGCGAAGATCCTTCAGTGTATGAGTCGGTAACTCAGATGTTGATATGACATGTGGAAACAAAATCAATTTTATACCGTTAAACAGACCTTAGAGAGAGAGAGAGAGAGAGCGTTAATGTTCTTAACGTTAAAGATTCCACCTTTTACTAGTCTGGTTTAATAAGTTTTGGTTTCGTTAGGTAGTCCAGTGTACGAGTTTCCCAACTAACTGACTGACTGACTGACTGACAGTGTTTCGTAAGAACGAAAATAAATTAAAGGATTGAACTTTCCTGGACCTGAGCACCTTGTAGCTGCTTAACTATCCCAGTGTCCGCCTCTCTTGACCTGAGTGATAATATATTTGAAGGCCTTTTCTAACCGACCGACAATTAGGATTTTTTCCCAAACACTTGTAACATTCACCGGTGGGCGTGTGAACAGCCCCGCAGCTTAGGGTCGCTGGCTCCTACCGGCCTCCACAGATAGTGTGATGAATTTGGCCACTCATAAAACAGACCAGATAGGGTAAAGACCTTAGTTCACGTACTTGACTAAACATGAAATAGTTTCCATTATGGATGACACTCACTACCCCAGTGGACTGAGTTGTGAAATAACCAATTGTAAATGGTCAACACACATCATGGGGCCCTTCCCTGCATTGGCAGACGTGTGTGAGGGGCGTAGTTTGTTCTGTTTAGGCGGAGCCAAAATTATGCCTCTTTAAAAGCTGATGCTCGCTGGAAAGGGACGGATTAAAGATTTAGACTCGGGAATTTAGAGTAGAGATTCTGGGACTGAGAGGGACTAAATCTCTCAGGCTGCCTCCGTCTCCTGCTCTGGCGACGTTTAACAATATCTGGTGAATCTTGACTCATTCTGTCTTATTTGTAGTCACTTAAGTTCGGATAATAATATGTAACTTTCCCAGAAATGTTGGTTTAACAAATCGCCTCCCTGTATGAAATTGCACTGATATAATGGGAATTCGATTTTGAGATTGACCATATTGAAAAACTAACTTGGAATAAATGAACTTGAAGGTAAACATAATTAAAAACTTAGATAATTGAGAAACTTTATTTTGAAAACCTGGAAACTATACTTATTAATTTCAAGATTGATTTTGCTTCTAATTCCTACGTGTTGAGAGGAGTGTGAGTTTACCTTGTGGCCGTCACCTTTAACACGTCTTATTCAGTGTCGCCCATCCTCCGCGCCCTCGTCTCTCTATCTTTCTTATCTCCCCTCTTATCATCATCCGCCTCTTGTATAGCTAAGGGTCAGTGATTGGCCACTCTCATGCACGCTCCTAGGATTCTCACACTCCCACCTCCAACACTCCCAGGATTCCCACACTCCCACCTCCAACACTCCCAGGATTCCCACACTCCATCTCCCCCAGGACTCCAACACTCCCATCTCCAACATATCCTCCCTCACCTCCTTCAACAATTATCTCCCTCGCACCACCACTGAGACACTGACAAGCACTACCACAGTGTTTCTTCAGAGTCAACAGTAGAAGGCGTGGCCAGGGTCACTGAGGGTGTAGGTTAGGTTGGTAGGGTGGAGTTTGAGGCGTGTCGGTGACCGTAAGGAAGCAGAAGGCGACGAAGGTGACTTTAGTAGGTGTGAGAACATGTGGGTGTCTTGAGGGGTGTGGGGGTGGGGTGGGGGGCGTGAAGATCGTTGTAAGTGTGGAGAAAGAGCGGAGGGGGAGGGGTGAGGGTGACTTAAGTGGGTGTGGGATTATGTAGGCATCTTCAGGATATGTGTATGGGGGGTGGAAGGGGATGGAGAATCGTTGCAGTCATGGGGAGAGGAAGGGAGGAGGTGTGGGTATAGAAGCAACAGATCAAAGCAGCGTCACCTTTGTGTAGTTGATGGCGACACAAAACGTTTTAATGGGCTGCGTTGTGGTGGAGCTGCCTCGACGGACCTACAGCCTCGTCTGCTTGTTTGTCCTCCCACACCACCACTCTCTGTTGGTCGTGAAAAGAATGTTAATTACGGGAAGGCAAACTAGGCATAGGTTATGATTAGGTTAGGTTAGGTTAGATCAAATCATGTTTTAACGTGAATAGGTTTTGTTAAATATGGTAAAATTTGGTTAGGTTAATTTGTTTGTGGTTAGTCTTAGTAACTTATCAGAGAACCTTCACTACTTATTAGAGGGCCACACACACACACCAGGCACTATCGACTGCTCGTACTGGCACTAGTTTCTACAACACGGGCTTAATACTTTATCACACATACACCACAACAATACATCAACAGGCTGAGTTAATTACCTTGTGTCTATGACGAGGTTCAATACATTGGTGTCAATATCTATAAGACTCATCCTCTATGATACTAATTCTGTATTTTTATTTATGTTTTGATTTTTTTTTTGGTGTGGAACTCTTGAGGCATCTGCATGGAACTACCGAGTAAGGTTTTGGTTGAATAATTAGTTTCACCTTTTTACTGATTTACCCCCCAAAAAAAAAATCTCTACAGCTTCTCTATCACATTGCAGTAATTTTTTTCCCTCCCTGGACGAGTTATCCATTCCCGCTAGGCAAGAATCTTTTTCCCTGTCTGCTGCCTGGCGTATAATTCTTTCCCTGAACCGTATGGTAATTTTAACCCAAGGGGCGAAATAGTCTGTGATGGTGTATTGGGGAATTGATGTAAATACGATTGCAGTTTTAACCAGGATTTTTTACCCTCATCTGCGTAATTTGCGCTTCATTTCTGTTGAAAAATTGCAGGCTCTCTTGTTCCCTAAATTTGAACACTAATCACAGGGCTGGGTGGTGTTGGGGTCGCTAGATATTAGGGAAATAACTCACCAGTCCAGGTGGCACTTAACTGTGTGGCAGTGCTGGAGGAGGGAGGCAGCTGGCGCCCTACACAAGAGGCGGGAGTGAGGGAGGGCCGCTCTCACAGTCCAGACCCTGCTGTAGCTTCTGGTCTGTGTTTACATTCTGGCTCTTATATATTCATCCTAATTCTGTGGTTAATTTAGGGTCTACACCAGTGGTTGTTTCGTTCCATTTTACAATTAAACTAAATAACTAGTAGAGTTTAAGATACAAAAACAAATGTTAAATTATTACTGTAGGAAACACTAAGATGTATGCTTATGATATATAAATAGATAATAATCATTAAACAATAACGTAACGTCACCACCTTCATAACCTCAAAAACAATATATCCCGTTGATTGTGCAGCCAAGCGAAATGAAACCTTTCCTGTATTCCTATATTTTAGTGGTTTGGGGAGGAGCTAGTGTACACACCTGCGCTTAGAGGTCCTCAAGCCCCCCTTCCCTCCCCGAGGAGAAATGGAAATCCCTACGACATCTATACTTGCTGAGGAAAGAAGAGGCTACATTAAGGTTCCTTGCTGAAAGTCAGAAGAGAAAAAAATAAAAAATAAAAACTACTAAAGGAACTGCATTAGTAATCCCTCACTTGTTTCCTGTCGTTGTCTCCAACACCCAACAAGCGAACTCTCACACTGACACTGTCTCACACCTGTTTCAAACTTTCCAGTGTTTCGCCACTTGCTCCCCAGCTGTTGCAGGGTGCGGATGTGTTTATCTGTGTTGTCCACAGATGTACGCTTTGTAAAGTTTTTACTTCACTTTTCTACGTTTGTTCTAAGGTGAATGTTTATGCCTGTGAACTACAGGATTTCTGGTGATTCCTCGTCCCTTAGAATAGGACTTTTTCTTATGGATGGAATCACTTGCCTCCGCCACCTTCAGTGCTAAGGCCCTTGCTGGTTAGCCCTTTATGCTTCCTTTCCCTTTAGGTCCAGGGGTGGAGGACCCAACTGGTTAGGTTTGCGTACCGGTTACTCGTTTCCAGCAGCGTTGTTTCGTTGTTGGTGTAGAGCTACGGCCCATGTGGTAGTCACCGCCCTTGGGAGGGCCTTTGGGGGCACCTCCTCTCCTGGGAGGTTACTTGAAGGCGCTGCCACCCCTAAGGAGAGCCCCTGAAAGTGCTGCCTCCCTTGGAGGGTCCCTGGGGCTTCACCGACCGTGGGTGGGTTTCTGGGGGCGCTGCCACGTCTGGCAGGGCCTCTGAGGGCGACACCGCCTCTGGGACGGCCCGTAAGGCGTCACCACCCCTGGGAGGTCCCCTGGGGTGCCCCCGCCCGTAGAAGGTTCCCTAGGGACTTTACCGCCCCTGAGAGGGCCCCCGGGGCGCCACCGCCGCCCGAAGGGCCTCTGTTTGCACCACCGTCCCTACCAGGGCTCCTGGGAGGTCCACAGCCCCCGGTAGGGCCCCTGGGATCGCCATCATCCTCAAGGAGGGCCCACAAGGGTGTCTCCGCCTTTGAGAAGGCCCCCTAGGGGGCGCCTGAACCCTTGGGAGGGCCCCTGGGGGCGCCCCCGCCCTTGCGAGAACTCTTGGCAGCGCCGCCGTCCCTGGGAGGACCCTTGGGGTTACCGGCACCCTTAAAACTGGCCGTTGGGGATGCCGCCGCCCTTGGGAGAACCCCTGGGGGAGCCTCTGCCCATGGGAGGGCCCCTGGGGGCACCATAGCCCCTGAGAGGGACCGGGCGTCACCGCACCCTGGGAGGGCCCTTGTGTGCATCCCCGAACGTAGCAGGGGCCGCCACCACCCTTGGGAAGGCCCCTGGGAGACTCACGGCTCCTGGGAGGGCCTATTGGGACGCTACCACCCCTAAAAGAACTACTGCGGGCGCCACAGCCCCTAGCATGGCCCCTGGGAGCATTCCCGGCCTTGGGAGAGGTCCCTAGAAGCATCAGCGCCCTTGGCAGGGCCCCAGGGGGCTCTGCCGCTCCTTACGAGGTCCTTGTGGGTGCTAATGTCCCTGCGAGGGCCCCGGGGGGCACCGCTACCACTGGCTGGGTTTCTGGGGCTCCGCGACTCCTATGAGGGCCCTAGGGGGCGCCGCCGCCCTTGGGAGGGCCCTTAGGGGAGACTCCGACACCTGGAGGACCACTGGGGGCGCGGCCGCCACTGGGAGGACCCCTGGGAGCGCGGCCGCCACTGGGAGGACCCTTGGCAGCGCCACCGCCCCTGGGGACGTCACGGACTCTGGCAGGGCCTCTGGGGTCGTCGGCACCCCTAAAGAGGGCCGCTGGGGATGCCGCCGCCTTTGGGAGCACGCCTGGGGGTGCCCCAGCTCATAAGAGGGCCCGTGGGACCTTCACCGTCCGTGGCTGCGCTTCTGGGGGTGCCGCCATGTCTGGCAGTCCCCTGGGAGGGTTCCTGTGTGCGCCACTACCCCTAAGTAGGGCCCCTGGGAGCACCGTCGCTCCTGGGAGGTCCCCTAGGGGCAGTTGTTTTTGCACTATTATTGATCTCAGGGAGATATTACGTTAAATAAATACACCGCCCATCGCATTTCCAGTATCATCGCATCATGAACAATGAAAAGGAGAATAAATATCCAACAGGAAAACATAAGTTGGGGTGTTGTGCTGACTGATTGCTCTGTTCTCCTATTGGCTGTAATTTGGTGGATTTACATTTTATTCACCAACCACAGTTAAGTAAAGATTTATGGACGTATGCAATATGTACCACACCACGATCAAGTCCCTGGGGGCTCCACCGCCCCTGTGAGTGCCCCTGGGTGCACCCGCCCCAAGGATACCCCTGCCGGCGCCGCCGCTCCTGTAAGGGCCCCTGGGGGCGCCACAGCCCATGAGAGGGCCCCTAGGGGTGCCAACTCCCCTGGGAGGGCCTCTTGGGGCACCGCTGTTCCTGGGAAGGCCACTGGGGTACTGTCCCTGGGGGCGCCGCCTTCCCTGGGAAAACCCCTGGCAGCGCCACCTCTTCTAGGAAGGTCCTTGGTTTCGCCGCCGCCCCTTGGTTGGCCCCTGGGAGCGCCGCCACTTCCTTTGGGGGGGGAGGGTGTATGGGGGCGTAGCCGCCCCTGGGCAGGCCCCTAGGGGCTTCACATCCCCTGGGAGGTCCTTTAGAGACCTTGCCGCCCCAAGTATTGTTCCTGGGCGGACTGCCGCCCCAAGGATGGCCCCTGAATGCGCCGTCGCTCTGGAAGGACCCCTTGAGGCTCTACCGTCCCTGGGAGAGCCCTTGCGGGCTCCGCCGCCCATAGGAGATCCGCTGGGGTCGTCACAGCGTCTTGGAGGGGCTCTTAGGGGCCCTTCAAGGGCGGCCACTCCCTCAGGGATCTTTTCAGGAGTGGCAGAGCCCCCAGGGGCGGGGGAGCCGCGAGGGGTTCTGCCAGGGGTGGTGGCTCCCCCAGAGGCCCACCCACGAGCGGCAGCGCCTCCAGGGGCCGTTCAAGGGGCTGTGGCCCTGTTAGGGGTCCGATTAGGTGCTAATGCTCCCCCAGGGGCCCTCCCTAGGTCGGCGGCAGCAGCAGCAGCACTTGTATGCATCAGTACTGTCGCAGCAGCAGTCTATAGTTTTTCATCATAGAAAATGGGAAAGTTTGTATTATAGATGATGGAAAGATTTAATCATAGAAAACTGGAAATTTTCATCATAGACAACGAGAAACTTTTCATCATAGAGAACGGGTAACCTTCCAAAGAAACTAGAAGTTTTCATCAAAGAAACTGTGAAATCTTCATAGAAAACGGGGAAGTTTTCACCATAGAAAACAGATCACAGAACAGATTGCAGAACAAAACAGAACAGAACAAAAGAAAACAGATCGTAATACAGAACAAAATAGATCACAGAATAGAAAAGAGAACAAAACAGTAATACTTATATAAATCTGGGCTAATTGCATTATTTATATAATTACATAACCCACGGTAACTTTCCTATGAGCCGTGAGTTGTCATCAACTGTATGGGTGACAGTGTTTCCACTCAGCACCCAACATCTTGACTGTGGGATCAGCAATTAATATCCGGCTTCTGACAGTCTGTATCCAGTCTCTCAGCCATGCAAAGCGTGTGTTCACGAAGCTTGTTACACATATGCTTCATCTCTTGTTAACGCCCACAGCTCAGAGCGTTAACTACGGTGATATCATAGTTATTGTGCAATAGGTTATTTTCTTAATAAATGGAGAAAAGATCATTTGGGTTTTAAAACTTAACCCATAAACAGACTCTTCATCAGTGATTACAACAGGTAAACGGAAGGTAACAATATGATCATTACTATATCATCAAACAATTCACACGAAGGATATCAAATAAAAATCTCCAATTCTATGAATAAAACTTTATTTTAGAAATATAGGAAAATATCTTTACAAAGGAGTATGGTCGAAGAGGATGACTGACACGTCATGACCATTGATGGACCAGGAGTACACTGCCGCCCCGCCACACCCGGGCCAGGCTTAAGTAACCTCAGGTCCCGCCATCCTTCTGTTGCCAGTGAGTGTTGTTTACAATGTGACTAGCTCAAAAGGGTCGTCTGTAAGTCACTTAGGGTCGTCTGTGAGCCACATGATTATATTTCGAGTCATTTAGGGTCGTACTTGAACTATTCAAAATCTCTTGCGAGTCATGGAAGAATCTTTGAGTCATTGAGATTCATCCTTGAGTAATTGATGATTCTCTTTAAGCGGCTTGGGAGTCGTTTGTGAGTTATCAAACGGCACCCGTGAGTCACGGAATCATCTACGAGTCACTGGATTGATTACGAGTCTAGGAATAGTTTAGGAGTCTTTGGCAGTCGTCTATAAGTGGGGGAATAATATCAGAGTCCTAAAACGACCGCCAGTGAGTAACTGAAGATCGTCTGAGTCAAAGACTAGATCGTCTGAGTCAAAGACAAGATCGTCTGAGTCAAAGACAAGATCGTCTGAGTCAAAGACAGGTCTGTGACTGAGAAAGAGAGGCAGGAGTGGCGGGCGGGTCAGCTGCTGATTGATAACACAACGACACGATAAAAATAACGTAACATAACACAGTACTTACCTTAAACCTTTGATTGTGATATACTGTATATACATAAGTTGACTACAAAATATACTGATGGAAGTAAATAAAACATACGCAAGATGTGCTATGTTGGGAGAGTACCACGAGCAGGACAGCTAGACTATTTACTCTTCAGAAAACACTAACCAACCAATCCTAACATAACCTGAGCCGACCTAACAGTCTAAAGTCTAAGGGTAATTCTGGTTTGGTAGCGTTAGATTTGGTTACTTCGTGTCGTCTCTGTTGTAGAAAAAAATATTATTTATATATATATATATATATATATATATATATATATATATATATATATATATATATATATATATATATATATATATATATATATATATATATATATTATTTTTATTTTTTTTTCAGTCGTCCAGATCGTGTTCCAACAACGTACTGTACATTTTACAAGACTTGACAGAGAACAACATAACACAAGTAATGACACAGGCAAGGAGACATTAACGACATATTAAGGTGTTCTGTGAGGGGCTTAATGTTAACTCTGTGTGTGTGTGTGTGTGTGTGTGTGTGTGTGTGTGTGTGTGTGTGTGTGTGTGTGTGTGTGTGTGTGTGTGTGTGTGTGCGTGTGTGTGTGTGTGAGTGCCCTAGAGAAACACCTTGACACTACTCTGAGGAAACAAGAAAGTGAAAAGTATAACTTTCTCTCTACTTAATGTTTTCAAAACGACTGTTTTATTTTGTTCAAAATATATACATATGTATAGCTTGTGAGGGACGCTGGGGGAGGCTGTAGGTGATGGAGGAGCGGCTGACGGGAGTGTTCTGTTACATCCTGGTCGTGGGGACCCCAGTCCTCATGGGCACCAGACTTAATGGACCCCAAATCTTCACGTCTCAGTCCTAACAGGCCCTGGTCCTGGTGGATCCTAGTTTTAAAGGGCCCCTGATCCTAATGGTCCCCAGTTCTATCACGTCTCAGTTCAAAGGGATCCAACCAACCAGGCCCCAGTCTCCTTGGGCCAAACAGCTGCACTCCTGAAAGTCTCAGCCCTTGTTGGCCAAATTCGCAACGAGGTTCAGCCTTGATGAACCCAAGTTTCAATGGGCCCCAGGCTTAACATGCCCCAGTCCTAGTGTGCCACATACCGAAGACGTTTCAAATCTTATGAGCCACATTCCTGATGGACCCCAGTCTTAATGAAGACGTTTCAAATCTTATGAGCCACATTCCTGATGGACCCCAGTCTTAATGAGCTCCAGTTTTAATGGTCCCCGGTCATAAGAGGTTCCCAGTTCTAATGGTCCCGGTCATAAGAGGTTTCCAGTTCTAATGGTCCCCGGTCAGAAGAGGTTTCCAGTTCTAATGGTCCCGGTCATAAGAGGTTTCCAGTTCTAATGGTCCCCGGTCAGAAGAGGTTTCCAGTTCTAGTGGTCCCGGTCATAAGAGGTTTCCAGTTCTAGTGGTCCCGGTCATAAGAGGTTTCCAGTTCTAATGGTCCCTGGTCAGAAGAGGTTTCCAGTTCTAATGGTCCCGGTCATAAGAGGCTTCCAGTTCTAAAGATCCCGATTATAAGAGGTTTCCAGTTCCAATGGTCCCCTGTCGTAAAAGGTTTCCAGTTCTAAGAGGCCACATTTCTAAGAGGTCCCATTTCTCTTAGGTGGGTTAGATCATGCTAGTGACCTATCCAGACTAGGGGTAATAATCAGTACTGGAAAACCATCTGACCTTCAATTCTACAGCCTGGTAACTTTCTGCCAGTTCTCACTCACCACCGTAACACACACACACACCGATACACCCTCCTCACCTTTTCACAATAAATCCAACCTTATGAGTACAGTGAATTAGGCCGATGAGTAAGATATCTTGACCTCTTCATTACGATAACCTATTTCCTTGAGTATGATGACATTGTACTCCCGGGGGTTGGGGGGGGGGGGTTAAGTTATCGTACTCAAGGGGTTAAGAGTTCGTACGTAAATTTCTCCACCCAAAACCTGAAACGTGAGAACCCATCTAACTTGCTCACTAAAGTTTTGTCATTAGTAGATCAAAGAAGAGTAGCGTCAGAATCGCACTGAAGCTCTACCGTAAATTAAATTAGTTCTCCGATCACTTGTGGAGAAGAAGAAACGAACGCCAAGACTTTAAAAGAATCCTGGTCCATATTCTTCATAGGATCATACGTCGTTATATTTTATCAACCCGTGACTGTAGGACCTGTAGGATTGACGTGATTGTAGGACCCGTAGGATTGTTGTTGTGACGGCAGGACCTGTAAAAATTAACGTGATTGTAGGACCTGTAGGATTGACGTGATTGTAGGACCTGTAAGATTGTTGTTGTGACTGCAGGACCTGTAGGATTGACGTAATTGCAGGACATGTAGAATTGACGTGACTATAGGGCCTGTAGGACTGACGTGAATGCAGGGCCTGTAGGATTGACGTGACTGTAGAGCTTGTAGGACTGACGTGACTGTCAGCACTCCGACGTATTCTCAGGGTCACTCGACCTGTGAAAAATACAAATCATTAACAGATACATCCGTGAGTAACCCTGATTTATTTACTCTCTCACTCGTCAGGGGATAAAACTGCTATATACTATTATAGGAAACTAAAACTAAACTAACTCACTAGATGGAACCATTCTAGACTATCACGGGTATTATTATTATTATTATTACTATTATTATTATTATTATTGTTATTAGTTTTACGATTATTATTTGTATTATTACTATTATTAATAATGTTGTTGTTGTCATTGTTATTTTTGTGGTTGTAATTAGTATTGTTATTATTACAGCAGCAGCGGAAGCCAGAAGGGTCCTGGCATTCCATGCAGCGACCATAAGAGGTTGTATAGTTTGATTTTGCTTTGATCTGTGATTGTGATTCAGTTTTCGACCGCATAAAGATGACCTTACTGGGTGCGGTTGCCTAGTCAGGTTGGTTCTTTAGACAGGCTATGTTTAGGGCACCTTTTCTAGCCCCCTCCCTATGTGGGGTGAGCAGAGTGGCTCCTCTAAGGGCTGCTCAGTCGCACAGATAGAATCGGAAGGCACTGCTGCCTAGATCCCAGTGCATAAACGACCATCTTATCTGTGCCGCCCATGTGCAGAGTTGTGACTAAAAACTCTCGGCAGTCACCTCTGCCTGTCCCCGTCGTCACTCTTCCGTCGCCATAGGACTTTTGTGGGTATAGGGGTTTTGATGATGACAAGCATGATGAGCTGGATGATGGCTGCATGTAACTGTGACCTGCTTCTCAAGGCAGAGAATGACAAGAACAGAGTGTATAAGAGAGAATTCAGAATGTGGATCAAGGCAGCTTCACTCCTCTGGTATTCACAACTCTGGCGGGATGGGACCAAGTGCACGATCCTTCGATGCAAGACTGGCCGAGGTATTATCTGAACAGAAGCAGCAGCCCAAAAGCCACGTCACAGCCTGGTTGAGATGCAGACTGTCCTTCTCTCTGCTTAAGGTATGAATTGCTTTGCCTCAAGGGAAAGAGATCTTCGGCTCCAAAGCTAATAACAGTCGCAGATATTGACTTTGAGACAACACTCACTGAATGCCGCATAGATCTGCAGCTTAACTAACTCAACTAGGATAGCTAATTTTGTATAAGGATATCTAATATCAAGGAAATAATAGGATATTTAATATTAATGTAATAAAATGATAGAGGAGGCTGGAGTCCAGATTAAAAATAGTTGTAGTAGTAGTAGTAGAAGGAGTAGTAGTAGTAGTAGGGACAGCACATAGGCCCACAGGCATGTGGACACATCCTAGCGACTACTAACCACTGCCCTACTGCCTTGCAGATTAACTTTGGCAGGTATAAGGCTACGGGAGTAAACCCCGAACGAAAAACCTGCAGTGGAGCCCCGCATCAGGCAAACATGTTTACAGAGCTCCAACAAGACCCCAACGGCAGTATAGGCGGAAGAGGTGACCACCATGAGAACCCAACGAATACACAGGCGGATGAAGGCAATGCATGATGGACAGGCTACTAAGACGAAACCCAACAAACTGGGCTATCGGCATTCCATTGCAACTCTCCTTCTCCCCAGTCGTTGCAACTGCTTGCACCACTGGATCAGGAAAAGGGAGAGTCAAGATGTGTGGTTGCAGCCTGTGCTTCTGCCTCACCACATAAATCAACTCACACGCAGCCATCATCCAGCTCATCATACTTCTCAGCATCATGAAAACCCCCATACCCCCAAAAGTCCTACGGTGACAGGCAGAGATGACTGCCGGGAGTCTCTAGTCACAACTCTGCACACGGGCAGCATAGATAAGAAGGTCGTTTATGCACTGGGATCAAGGCAGCAGTACAATCCGGTCCTGTCTGTGCGATGAGCAGCCCTCTCGAGGAGCCATTCTGCTTATCCCACATGGGGAGGGGCTAGAAAAGGTGCCCTAAACATAGCCTGCCTAAAGAACCAACCTGACTGGGCAACCGCACCCAGTAAGGTCATCCTTATGCGGTCGAAAGCAGAATTATAATCACAGATCAAAGTAAAAACAAACTACATGACCTCTAATGGCTGCTGAATGGAATGTCAGGACCCTTCTGGATACTGGCACAAATACTGTAGTGTCCTGAAAGAAGAACTGCCCCTGTGGTAAAAGAGCTGGCTAGGTATAACATCGACAAAGCAGCCATTAGTGAGTCCCGGCTCCCAGACGATGGTCAACTCACATAACGGGGATCTGGCTATACCTTCTTCTGGAAGGGTAAGCCTGCTGCAGAGAGAAATCGCATCTATGGGGTTGGCTTTGCCATCCGCCAACACATTCTACACAGGCTAACTGAAATGCCTATTGGGATCAACGAGCGCCTCATGACGCACCGAGTTCCACTGAATCACTCACGTCATGCCTTTTTCATCAGTCCATACGCCCCAACACTGGATGCAGAGGATGACATCAAGGAGGCCTTTTACGCCGACCATGACAGAGTGCTAACTTCTATCCCCAGAGAAGGTAAGGTTGTGCTCCTTGGCGACTTCAATACCAGAGTTAGAAGAGATGCCAACATATGGCAGGGGAATCATAGGCATAAACGGAGTAGGCAAGTGTAATCCCAACGAGGACCTCTGCTTATTAGCCATCTCCACTCTCTCCTGGAGATTATATGGGAAAAGGAGGAGGAGGAGTATTATTATTAGCAGCATTACCATCAATATCATCATTATTAACATCATTATCCAAACCATCTTTATCATCATTTTCATTGCTATCTTTATCATCATCATCATTAACAGCATTATCATCATTTTCATTGCCATCTTTATCATCATCATCATCATTAACAGCATTATCATCATTTTCATTGCTATCTTTATCATCATCAGTAACAGCATTATCATCATTATCATTGCCATCTTTATCATCATCATTAACAGCATTATCATCATTTTCATTGCCATCTTTATCATCATCATCATTAACAGCATTATCATCATTTTCATTGCCATCTTTATCATCATCATCATCATTAACAGCATTACCATTATTATCATCATTCAAAATCTTCAGAAAAGACAAACATTGAACAGTTTCGCCCTGAATAAACCCTTTACAGGAGAGCTAATAGTTTCTGGCGTGTCTGTACAGGAAGTGCTAAGTTCTCTACACCGTCACCTGCAACGTTTGCAATAATCTCTTCAACAATATTCTCTGCGAACAAACAGTTGCAACATTTCCTGAGGAGAATTCATGTTACTAGAATCAATATCAATTCTCAACATTTCTTCAACATTAATATATGATTGTTGCCAAAAATATTAATGTCAACTGAATTCTACAACCATTTACAACAGCAATATTTACAACCCTAACATTTACAACATATGTAACAATATGCCGTACAAGCCTCTCGTCCATCTAACTTTGTAGTGTGAAAAAAAAAAAACCCCACGTGTATGCTGGCGGCGGCCCTCGGTAAATCCCTGACACCCTCCTGTAATCTCCATGTTCATCCTACTTAAATCTTTCCCTACAGTCTGTGTTCATCCAGCAGTGAACCTGTCTGTATCTCCAGCAAGAAAGACATATAAGAAGATACAGAGAGAGAGAGAGAGAGAATGGAATAATGTTTCAGGGTTCCTCCTTCGCTCGCTCATTCACCCCCACCTCTCGCTCCTCGCTAATGGTTCTTTTCAGTATCGTTCGTACACATTTATACATAACTCTTATCCTTATTTTAGTTCTATATCTTTTATTTATTTCCTTTACTCCTCAATTTTGTACATAAAGGACACACACACACACACACACACACACACACACACACACACACACACACACACACACACACACACACACTATACATAACATGAATACGTAGTTTGTTTCCATTCATAGTTATGCCTCGCAAGTTTCTACTACGTACGCCGCCGCCACAACCACCACCACCACCACCACCACCACCACCACTATCACCACCACTATCACCACCACTATCACTACTACTTAATGTCTCTTCCACTTACTCTCAAATAGCCTCGTCTTATCTTCTCTATTTCTGACTCTCTAAAAAATTGTCTTTCATTTCCATTCCTCCAATTCTCTGTTCCTTCCTCAACCTACACACACATGGGGAATTTTCTGTCTCTCTCTTTGTCTGACTGTCTGTTTGTTTGTTTTTATTTGTTTGGTCTGCTCCTTTCTCCTTTACGCTTCTGTTTTTTCCTTTCTTCTTTCGTTCTCTGCATTCCTCTCTCTCTCTTGTTATATCTCTTTCTTTCCTTCTCTCGTTCTTTCTTTCTTTCTTTCTTTCTTTCTTTCTCTTTCACACATATTTTCTCCTTGCTGGATATTATGTAAACATCTTGGTCAAACTGCCTTACTGTTTGCCATTGTTGTATACCTGCATTGTCTCGGTACAGTCCCCTTCACTAGTGAGTTTACAGGGGCTCGTCATATAGCCTAGGTACAGTCCCCTTCACTAGTGCGTTTACAGGGGCTCGTCATATAGCCTAGGTACAGTCCCCTTCACTAGTGAGTTTACAGGGGCTCGTCATATAGCAAGTACAGTCCTTCACTAGTGAGTTTACAGGGGCTCGTCATATAGCCTAGTACAGTCCTTCACTAGTGCGTTTACAGGGGCTCGTCATATAGCCTAGTACAGTCCCCTTCACTAGTGAGTTTACAGGGGCTCGTCATATAGCCTAGGTACAGTCCCCTTCACTAGTGCGTTTACAGGGGCTCGTCATATAGCCTAGGTACAGTCCCCTTCACTAGTGCGTTTACAGGGGCTCGTCATATAGCCTAGGTACAGTCCCCTTCACTAGTGCGTTTACAGGGGCTCGTCACATAAACATTCCACAAATCATTATCTTTGAGATATTTGTTGTAATATTGTTTTAACTTGATTCCATAGTAAGTTTACTATTGCGAGTTTTCTTCTGTCGAATGTAAACAAACACAGCGCTGCCACACTGCACAAAACCTGACGAACCCCTGTAAACGCATTCGTGAAGGGGACTGTACCTAGGAATTTGTATACTATACCTCTACGGTCTATGTATGTACCGGACATCATATACATACTGTACTTGAGTTTTTTATACACTTGCTTAACTGTATGTCTGGGTGAATGCATAGGAACCAACACTCTCTAAGGACCTCGAGTCAAACATAACAAACCTCTAGTTGGAGATACAAGAAGACACAAACTTATACTCAATCAGTGTATAGAAGGCCACTCTACTGTGTGTGTGTGTGTGTGTGTGTCAACCTGCCCCAGGTTCACACACACCTCCACCATCCAGCCATCTTAACGGTACTACCCTCTCTAATGTTATCCACTTTCGGTATCTCGGCTCCCACTTGTCCACCACCGCGGACATCGATGAAGAGATTCAACATCGGATCAGGTGTGTATCTCAAGCCTTTGGCAGACACCGTACCCGTATCTTCAGCTGTAGGGAGCTGAAATTATCTACAAAGCTGCACGTATATCGAACAGTGGTCCTCCCCACCCTGTTATATGGCAGCAAGACGTAGGTTACATACAGGAGGCACCTCAAGGCACTTGAAAACTTTCACCAACATAGTCTATGTTCCATCCTCCGTGTTCGATGGGAACACAAGAGAACAAATGCAAGTATTCTTGCTGACACCAACTGTGGGAGCATCGAGGCTACCATTATCCATGAACAACTACGCTGGACTGGCCATGTTACCGGCATGGACGACAGTAGACTGCCAAAGCAGCTACTTTACAGTCACCTAACGAATAGTAAACGTAGTGCCGGCAGGCAATTGAAAAGGAATAAGGATAGTCTTAAGACAAACCTGAAAAGTGCCAAATCGACCCTCTCACCTGGGAGACGATTACTCCACATCGTAACGCTTAGAGGATCACCACACGAAAAGCTGTCAATACTTTCGAGTTAGCCCGACTGCAAACCGAGGCAAACAAGCGCCAACGCCGGAAAGACACTGCCACCGCCCCTCCCGCACTAGATGCAGCCCTCCACATGTGCAACGAATGTGAATGACGCTGCCGATCCCGTATCGGCCTCTTTAATCACCACAAAACTCACTAACCTAGGTGACATCCCAATTAACTCATATCATTGTATCATAGCTGGATGATCGTCATTCTCGATTCCGAGTGACAGCAAAGTAGTAGTAGTAGAAAGTAGTAGTAGTGTGTGTGTGTGTGTGTGTGTGTGTGTGTGTGTGTGTGTGTGTGTGTGATCTTTACCGGGACATAGATATGAGAGACGAGAACCAGCTATTTTTATCGTCAACTTGGCTGGTCTGGTCTCGAGGCGTGGGTCTTAACTTCGTCTTGTTCCCTAAACTTGTGGATAAAATAGTAGTTTTATTTACTAGTTTGCAACCCGTCGCCCACGTTGACCCCAGGCCACTTACAGCCCCCCCCCCACCTACCCCAACTTAGAGGTCAAATGTCATCATTCTCTAGTATAACTGAAGGATGATGACCTATTTATTTGATACTACAAAGGTTGACCAGAAATTGTTGCATATATTCATTAGATGATGCAAAAACCTGACAAACTCGTACAAACGCCGAGTAACTGGTGTAAAAAGTTAATATTTTTTTACAAACCTTGATGGTGGTGTTGCCAAAATATTTAGGTGTTGCAAAAACTAACTAGATTATCCAAATACTGACCAGATGTTGCAAAGACTAACCATTTTGTTGCAGAGGCTTTTCAGCTATTGAAAAACCTGGCCAACTATTGCAAATTCTGGATTTTTTTTACAAAGACTGATTATTATCTTTTGCAAATACTGTATTGTCTAGTTATTGCAGATATTAGCCACATTTTGCTTAGACAGTCCAGCTGTTGCAGAGAGACGCCTGCACCCTGAGACACAAGGATTTTATGACGTCGTGACAAAATTACATTAGTTCACCCTAAGGCTGAGGAAGCATGGTACAGTACACTCTCAAAATACACAGACATACACCCACCTTACAGTAGGCTGGGCTGCTAGGAGAGTCTGGCCAGTATCCTACCGCCCACCACCACCAAAACTGCCACCAACAAGGGCAGGGTAGCGCCGCCCACTCCTGGATGTCTGTGGGCGGCCAGACTGATGCCGCCCTGGTGTACCGCCGCCCTCAACTCATCTGCTATCGTCCAGGAGAGACAAAGAGGTGTGACGATGACGATAATGATGATGATGATGATGCTGATGATAATGATGATGATAATGATGATGATGATGATGATGATGATGATGATGATGATGATGATGTTATTACTACTACTACTACGACCACTACTACTACTAATAATGATAATAATAATAATAATAATAATAATAATAATAATAATAATAATAATAATAATAATAATAATAATAATAATAATAATAATAGGGCAGGACACAGGTGAATATGGCAGCACACAGGTGAAGTCATCACCAGGGAAAGGGTAAAATGTCCACCTGGGCCTAACTTAAGGTGTGTTTGTCGTCCTCCGCCACCTGGGTCCTGACAGCTGTTGTGTGTGTGTGTGTGTGTGTGTGTGTGTGTGTGTGTGTGTGTGTGTGTGTGTATCTAGCTTTCTGTCTCTCTGTCTATCTGTCTCCCTCTCGTTCCCCTAAGTACTGCAGCGTCCTATATGGTGTTGATAGACAGACAGACAGACAGACAGACAGAAATACATCGCTTCATATATATACAGAGAGAGAGAGAGAGAGAGAGAGAGAGAGAGAGAGAGAGAGAGAGAGAGAGATTTATAGTGAACCTTTCAGTCATTGTGAACCGCGAGTGAAAAGTTGACCAAACACACGACACTGACGGTTTAATTACTGGGACCTATGTGTCAGGGCCGCCCACACCTGCTGCTAATAACACATATGTTGCCAGGGGCTCTATACACTGGTTTAAGGGCTGTGTATTGGTTTAATGGCTCTGTACACTGGTTTAAGGGCTGTGTATTGGTTTAATGGCTCTGTTCACTGGTTTAAGGGCTCTGTGCTCTGGTTTAAGGGCTCTGTACACTGGTTTAAGGGCTCTGTACACTGGTTTAAGAGCTCTGTACACTGGTTTAAGGGCTGTGTATTGGTTTAATAGCTCTGTTCACTGGTTTAAGGGCTTTGGACCTGGGGCTCTGTACACTGGTTTAAGGGCTCTGTACACACACTGGTTTAAGGGCTCTGTACACTGCTTAAGGAGCTTGGACACTGGTTTAAGGGCTCTGTACACTGGGTCTTGGAGCTCTGTACACTGGTTTAGGGCTCTGTACATGTGCTCTGGTTTAAGGGCTCTGTGCTCTGGCTTAAGGGCTCTGTACACTGGTTTAAGGGCTCTGTACACTGGTTTAAGGGCTCTGTACACTGGTTTAAGGGCTCTGGACACTGGTTTAAGGGCTCTGTACACTGGTTTAAGGGCTCTGGACACTGGTTTAAGGGCTCTGTACACTGGTTTAAGGGCTCTGTACACTGGTTTAAGGGCTCTGTACACTGGTTTAAGGGCTCTGTACACTGGTTTAAGGGCTCTGTACACTGGTTCAAGGGCTCTGTACACTGGTTTAAGGGCTCTGGACACTGGTTTATGGCCCTTATCCCTGACTTACGAGAAATCTGACTAATTTAGATTTTCACTGACACTATAAAAAGGTTAGGTTGGGTTAGGTTAGGTTAGGTTAAGTAAATATTCCTCATAAATGAAGAAGAACGGTCCTTAGTATTAGGTTTAAACTAAAACACAAAAATAAGATCTACATTACACTGAGACTCTACCTTCACCTTGATACATTCCCTGAGCAACTGTTAGGAGACAATTATATGGAAAAAGAATCATTTGTTAATTATTATCCATCTAAATTTTGTCTCTTAACTGGTGTCAAGTGAAAGTATCTAGTTTAAGGTAGAGTCTTAGTGTAATTTTGATGCTGTTTGGGGTGGGTTTTTTTTTTGGGCGTGTTTTTATTTAATTATGTGTCTTCCCCCCAGAAAGTATCTTTACGATTTGGTGTGGACAATATGACACAACAGACGAAAGATTCTGACAATCCTACTGAGACAACAGGAGTCGTAGTGTTCATTGTGAAATTCATCGACCACGTAAAGATGCTTTTTTGAGTGTCTCTACATTCATACATCTGTAGTTATGAAGAACATTAACAAACTTTTGAGAATGTTAACCCAGGTGTTCCCCGTCTCACCGTTGTTGACGTGGACGGAGACAGAGGCGGTGGGAGCGTTGACGGGTACGCAGGTGTAGTTACCGGAATCTGTCTCTCTGACCGAAGACAACAGCAGCCTTGAGGTAGTCTGTTCTCCTGACTTCTCCACCTGTAACATCCATAATATATTTAACCTCTCTGTGTTAACTTAAGGTCAAACTCAACTGGAAACTAACTTACCCTAACTTAACCTAATCCACCTCTTGTATTGAGTCATCCTTCACTTGGAGGTATTTAATCTTTCTCTCACAGATGACACCTTAATTTTATTCAGGTATATATCCTAACACACCTGGTCTATTAGTAATCATATCTACCTGCGTCAGGAAGGTGTATGGAAGGTTACTGTCTTTACGTTTAATTATAGAGGGAATAAAGATGGGATTTCCAGGTTAGTTTGTGGAGTTAACTACTGTATCAAGTCATTCCTGGAATATTTATTTTCTGTTCCTTCAAGACGATGTTTGGATCACCTGAAGAATCTCCATCTTAGCTTATTCCACCTGAAGATGAACCACTTTTAACACTATTTTCAGGAGGGAGGGAGGGGGCAAGGTTAGGGTAGGTTAGGATACATTAGAACAGAATATGTTAGGCTAGGTTGGGTTAGGTTAGGTTAATCTTTGGGTAAAATAATCTGAGGTGGTGATTCTTCAGGTGATCAGGATGTTCCACTATATTAATGAACATTGGTTAATCTATTCTTTTGACTGCCCATTATATTCTCGGTCCAGTACCCAGAGTGGCCATAGTTAGCAGTGGCCACAGCTACCTTTGGCCACAGTTACTAGTGGCCACAGTCAGCTGTGGCCACTGTTGCCTTTCACTGTGGACGAACCCTAAAAATTCTGTTACAACTATGATTATCAATGAACTAAAATATATATATGTAAAATGTTTGCAAATGAATCTGGTTGTAAAACGCTGAAACTTACTGAATATTAAACATGGGTTATAAATAATAATAAAAAAAAATCTTTGAATATAAAAGATAAAAATAATATTCTGTGACTTATTTAGTTCGAATTACATATCAACTTTTACATCAGGATAAAACACACTCGTATTTTTTAAGCCACTCTATGTAGTCAGTTCATTTCCTTGTTTTCAGGAGTCTGTATAACCTCAGCTCACACAGACAAAGATGTAGACAAACTGCAGCAAGAATACAGGATATTTTATGGAGTTTGTTATGTGAAGTTACTCGTCCTTAAATAGTATTCAGAATATGACGAGTGTGATTACCATATACTTCAGGGTTTTTTTTATAGCTGGTGTGTGTGGGAGGGATTTCTTAACGAGTTCTAGCTGGTAATTGATAGCTTTGGGGAGGGATTTATTTGCCCAGTTTTCTCCTCTATTGCCTCGAGATCATGAGAAAGAAGCAGTACAGTCTCTTTTATTATATCCTGTAGCAACATTTGTGAAGATATCCACATTACAATCGTCTATTTCCATTTTTCCTACGTCTGATTTTTTTCTTTCTGAACATTAATCTTATCTGAGGAAGACGATATCTTTTCCTCCTCTCCTCCCTTGTACATGATATAATTTACCCGCTTCACTTCAGAAACATCCCCTAATTGAAATAAATTTACACACCCAGTTTCATCTTCAAGTAATGTACAATATTCCCCTTGCATCTCACGAGTAAAGAAAGTGATATTTTTTTACCTTCAGTTCCTACGTAACAAACTACAAGCCTAAAAAAATAGTTGGATTTTGATGTTGTTTAATATTTTCACGGTTTTGTCTACTAAATTCCTCGTGTCTTGTGCCACTGTTGTTATCACTTTTCAGTAATGACGTACATATTTTCGTTTGTTAATCCAACCACTAAAGGAACGAACATCATCTATGTAAAATTTCCCTTTGTAAACCAACACACTAGATCTATGTCATCCAGTGTGTTGTGAGCCGAGAGGACGAGGGTCTTGACGATTATCTGAAGGTTTTGTTGTTTTATTAATCACTTTTCATACTAATCAGTTGTTATTTTAGAGCAATTAAGATTCTGTTGACGTAGTATAGACAGGAGTTTGCCAGAGAGACACAGAGACACACTAATGATCTGGAGAGACAGAGAGAGAGACACACACACACACAACTCACCTGGAGAGATATGCCGCCCCTGGGAGAGTCGTAATCGAGGACGTGGTGGTCGTGGTACCATAAGACAGCTGTGGGCGGCCCTCGGGTGTGGGTGACGACACACTCCAGCGAGAGGGACGACCCCGCCTGCAGGAACCTGGAACCTCCGCCCACGATGTGTGTCCCGTACTCTCCTGTGGGTACGGGAGGTGGTGGTGAGAGAGAGAAACAATAGCGAAGGAAATATCATCCTACATATCTACATGATAAGTCCATCATCCTTCATCATCCTTCATCATCCTTACATCACACGATACAGACCACGACCAAAGGGGAGGTTACGTCTTCATCAGCGTGTGTGCGGGGGGCGTCAGAAAGTATATTAGTGCAGAGTGACGATATATTTGCATACCACAAGCCCATCAGGCCATTAGAGGCGGCGAGGATAGATTAAACCTTCGGTGTATATGGAGGCTGTTTGGCGGCACTGTATTCATCCACCGTTAGCTTCTACACTGTGAGGTTAGGTACACACTCACAACTGGATCGACTGGAGGTGCCCCTTGTAACAGGACCAGAGCGTTGTGTACACTCAGCCGCCCCCCCCCAAGTGACGTTTAGGAAATGGGTCCCAGAGGCGTGGCGGATACAGCACACCGTATACTAAACATTCAGTAAACAGGGATACAGCATGGCCGGTACCGTACTTGACAGCTTTCATATCACCAACTGCACACACATATACGGCTTTGTGAACTGGAAATACCCCTGGGATCAAATCATTGTATCATAGGCCAGGAGGTGAACACTGTATCCACTCTGCCACAGGAATAAAAATCATTATAATCTGATATATTTTTCGTGGGTTTGTGACTGGTTGTGCTTCAGTAAACTCTGGTTATATATTACATTATAATTCCGTTTAATGTGATCACTTAGAGACGCGTGCGGTACTTCTCAAGGTCAACCATATTTAATGATACTAATACTATGATTATATTAGCATAATTAACACTAAGCTGCGTTAATATCGGTGTCAACAGGTCTTTAACTCAAAGTCGTGAAAGTTCTAACAACAACAATGATCATCCATTAACCTGAGCTGCATCAGTGCCGCGACGAAGACATGAGACAATAACTCCCTCAATCGGGGAAACTCATTATCAGTCAGTCAGTCAGGAGGTGCAGGTATAGGGCTGAATAACGCAATGAAGAACGTGTATATCTCCGTTGGATCTAGGACAACTGATCAAACACCCCTACAGTGATCAAACACCTGCCTCGATCAACACCTGCAGCACGGCAACTACAGTGATCAAACACCTGCAGCATGGCAACTACAGTGATCAAACACCTGCAGCACGTCTACATCAAACACCGACGCCTACAGTGATCAAACACCTGCAGCAGCTACAGTGATCAAACACCTGGCAGTGATCAAACACCTGCAGCACGGCCCTCAGTGATAAACCAGCACCTACAGTGATCAACCTGCAGCACGCCCTACAGATCAAACACCAGCTCCTACAGTGATCAAACACCTGCAACACAGCCTACAGTGATCAAACACCAGCACGGCCTACAGTGATCAAACACCTGCAGCTGGCCTACAGTGATCAAACACCTGCAGCACAGCTACAGTGATCAAACACCTGCAGCACGGCCCCCACAGTGATCAAACACCTGCAGCACGGCCCCACAGTGATCAAACACCTGCAGCACGGCCCAGTGATCAAACACCTGCAGCACGGCCCCACAGTGATCAAACACCTGCAGCACGGCCCCTGCTAGTGATCAAACACCTGCAGCACGGCCCCACAGTGATCAAACACCTGGCACGGCCCTACAGTGATCAAACACCTGCAGCACGGCCCCACAGTGATCAAACACCTGCAGCACGGCCCCACAGTGATCAAACACCCGCACGGCCCCAGTGATCAAACACCTGCAGCACGGCCCCATGATCAAACACCTGCAGCACGGCCCTAAGTGATCAAACACCTGCAGCACGGCCCCTACAGTGATCAAACACCTGCAGCACGGCCTCAGTGATCAAACAGGCCGTCAGGTTGAGACCATCTCCCAGGTGAAGGAGGTGTGAGGCAGGTAAGGGTAAGGCAGGTGAGGGGTGAGGCAGGTGAGGGGTGGGGAGGGAGGTGAGGGGTGAGGCAGGTGGGGTAGGGATGAGGCAGGTGAGGGGTGAGGCAGGTGAGTGGGGTGAGGCAGGTAAGGGGTGAGGGGCAGGTGAGGGGTGAGGCAGGTGAGGGGTGAGGGATGAGGCAGGTGGGGATGAGGCAGGTGGGGGTGAGGCAGGTGGGGGGTGGAGGCAGGTGAGGGGTGAGGCAGGTGAGGGGGTGAGGCAGGTGAGGGGTGAGGCAGGTGAGGGGTGAGGCAGGTGAGTGGTGGAGGGGAAGGTGAGGGGTGAGGCAGGTGAGTGGTGAGGCAGGTGAGAGGGGTGAGGCAGGTGGAGTGGTGAGGCAGGTGAAAGGTGAGGGGTGAGGCAGGTGAGTGAAGCTCTCACCTGGAAGTATCAGCCGACCTTAATTAGCAACCACTTACATATCCTCTCACAGGTGACGTATTTAATGAGGTGTATTAATATGAGGAGAGAGAGAGAGAGAGAGAGAGAGAGAGAGAGAGAGAGAGAGAGAGAGAGAGAGAGAGAGAGAGAGAGAGAGAGAGAGAGAGGACACATTTGAGACGCCCTCCATCACTACCATCATTACCACACACCACTCTACCACCACACACTCACCACCACACACTCACCATAACTTGGTTTGCTACACCTGACTTTGTAGACCTGTGTCAGTCTCTCTCAGAGGCTAGACTGAGGCTAGACTGGGTCGAGGATAGACTGCTGAGGCTAGACTGGGTCGAGGCTAGACTGGGCCGTGGATAGACTGGGTCGAGGCTAGACTGGGCCGTGGATAGTAAAGTAAGACAAACACCTGACCTGCCTGTACACTGCAATTCTTGAGACGGAGACGCCATCCTCTCTCTCTCTCTCTCTCTCAGGACATCCTAGTGAGAGTAGCCCCAATCCCTCCTTCCCTCTCCCCCCCCACCCCCCCCTCCTTCCCCTCCCTCCTACCCTCCTTCCCCTCTCCCTCCCTCCCTCCTTCCCTCCCGTGAGAGTGGACCTCCACTACGAAGGAACAAGACGATAGCGTTAATGAATTTAGAGTTTATTTTTTCTTCTTTAAGCTGTAGTTACCTGTTAATCTTACCTGAGATTGTTGCTGGTTAAATATTTAGCTGGTGGCGATGGTGATGATAGTGGTGTGTGTGTGGTGGTGGTGGGTGTGGTGGTGGTGGTGGTGGTGGTAGGTTAGTGTGTGGTAGCGGTGGTCCACTTATAAAACACACACACACACACACACACACACACACACACACACACACACACACACACACACACACACACACACACACACACACCTACACACACACACAACACACACACACACTGACTGGAAGGTGTGTCCAAGATAATATTAGCGTCATGTGGTCCTGAAATATTTACTAGTAGTCTTAAGTTCTATTCAGCGGCATAAGATCACTGTACCCTTTGAAAGCTTATGTATTTTACCTTCACGTGAGGATACAGCGTACAGTTACAGTGACACATTATCAGTACAGTACACACACACAGCAGTACAGTACACACACACAGCAGTACAGTACACAGACACACAACAGTACAGTACACAGGGCAGTACACAGGGCAGTACAGGTGGGTCTGAACAAGAGACACACGTTCTCCCGGCCAGCCTATGAATGACGATCATTTCCAAACATTTCATCACCCCACTAAAGCTTATGTTTCAGACGTGATGATGATTATGTCTGAGCGTGGCTGACACTCCCACTCAAGTCCACGACAGCACTGTGAGAGTCATGCAAGGAGAGCGAGAGATACGGGCGAGCTACAAGACCCGTGTGTGTGTGTGTGTGTGTGTGTGTGTGTGTGTGTGTGTGTGTGTGTGTGTGTGTGTGTGTGTGTGTGTGTGTGTGTGTGTGTGTGTGTGTGTGTGTGTGTGTGTGTGGCAGAAAATGGCGTCTAATTAACACTGTGACTTTATCGTGATTAAGTAAGTTACCCCAGTCCCAGTTTCAAGGGTGATTAACTACCGAGCCTTTGAGAATCCTTCGAGAGGTGACGATCCTAACCTAACCTAACCTAACCTAACCTAACCTAACCTAACCTTGCAAAATTTCCCCTTATCACTATTTATCTAAACTTACGATCAACATACGTTCTATTATCTCCAACGTGTGTGTGTGTGTGTGTGTGTGTGTGTGTGTGTGTGTTTTCTCAGAGATAGAGAGAGATAGTCTCCCACTTTACGAGATATGAACAGAGATATCGCAAAGGTAATAGGAATGAGTCAGTGTTACCAGCAATGCCAAAAACCTTATGTTGACATTTGTGATAAGAATGAGGGAGTAGTTTTATCAAGGGCAGAGAGAGAGAGAGAGAGAGAGAGAGAGAGAGTAGTCATGTCCTCACGTATTTCACTCCCTGGATAAACTCTCTAAATTCATGTATATTTCTCATGTGTTTTAGAGATAATTTTTTTTTTAACCAATAAATTTTTGAAAGATTGAGGAATTTATCAGGACATAAGAGATAAAAGCTGTTATTGTTATATCGTCAACGTCTATAACAAAATAGTGTAGTAATTCCTCTTCAGTTCCCCTGCTTACTACAACTACAAAATTACTTGGGACATTTTTTACTACAGGAAATACAGAAACTCAATAACTAATTACCTTCTGTGTGCAATTTGGATTTAGTTTGTATTTTCCTGTAATATATTTCATCAGTGATTGTTTTCGTCCATGGCTTCTTAACAACCCAATCAAGTTTTAATAATGTACGATAGTTTGAGAATTCCTAATTATTAGAATAAACTACAATTAAATATAAATAAAAAATTAATCCTTACTAAATGTGCCAAGTGTTTCGAATATTGGGTAAATGGTCTCTCTCTCTCTCTCTCTCTCTCTCTCTCTCTCTCTCTCTCTGATGCACCTTCTGACCCGGGTGACAGGTGATGTTCAGAGTGCCTTACCGTCTCTTTACACTTAGATGTACAACGCACTTCCCCAGCCTCTTGACTCGCCTAGGCCATGAAGAACCGAAACCTTGACCCAGTTGAGTGTGTGTGTGTTTCAACTCACTCTCTCTCACTCTCTTTGCATATTTACATTCATTAATCATCATCATCATCATCATCATCATCATCATCATCATCACCATGGGGGGGGGGGGAGACAGATAACTTAAACACCACAATAAAGTTGTCACAATGTAAACAAAACAACTCGCTCTGGCACAATAAAACTCGTCTCGTTTAATATTGGGAAGCGTCCTTGTGGCTCGGCTGGGTGGCTAGCTGGTTGATTGGGTAGCTAGTTGGCTGGTTGACTGGTTGATTGGGTAGCTGGTTGGTTGGTTGATTGGGTAGCTAGTTGGTTTGCCGGTTGGTTGGTTGGCTGGTATGATCTGGGATGGTCGAGGAAGAAAAAAGTACTGGCGAGGCTGGGAACACACCCCATATTTACCCACCTGGCCCACCCCCTACACTCCACCCACCTGGCCCACCCCCTACACCCCACCCACCCCATTCCACCCACCTGGCTCCACCCCCCTACACCCCCACCCACCTGGCCCCAACACCCTACCCACCCGGCCCACCCCTACACTCCACCCACCTGGGCTCCACCCCCAACACCCTACCCACCCGTGGCCCATCCCCCACACCCCACCCACCTGGCCCACCCACTACCTGGTACACCCTTCCTCCCCGTCCCTCAGTCATCGTGTACTATGTGGTGGAGACACACTGTGAGGAGGTCATAGTGTGGGGTCGTGGGGGTCATAGTGTGGGGGAGTGGAGGTCCAATTGTGAGTTTGACCCCACACTATGACCCACACTTCCCCACACAATGACCCACACTCCCCCCCACTATGACCCACCATCCCCCACCCTATGACACACACCACCACACTATAACCCACACTCCCCCACACTATGACCCACACACCCCCACACTATTACCCCACACCATGACCCTCCATTACCCCACACTATGACCCCATTACCCTACACTATGACCCACACTCCCCCCATGACCCTCCATTACCCCACACTATGACCCCATTACCCTACACTATGACCCACACTCCCCCACACTATGACCCAAACTACCCCACACTATAACCCACACTCCCCCACACTATGACCCACGGAGTTTCACAGTCTTTTTCGGGATCGCATTTTGCTTAAAGATGAACAATGAGTTCCTATGCTCTCACAGGGACCCCGCTGCCGAGTGCTGCTGGTCGTTGTAGGTCGTTTATTACAGAAGTTGTGGGTCGTTTCGTATACAATTTGTGGTTAGTTTCGCACAAGAGAAAGAATGTATGGTCTTGTGTACTGCTGCTAATCATTAATGTTTTGTTAGCTAAGGTTGTGTTAAGTTCGGTTGGGTCGAATGTGTAGTTGTAATGACTTGGGTCTATGAACGCAACGACCAAGTGTCTACGAAACGACCCGTGTACGAATTGATATGTGAATTAAACGACCCGTGTACGAAATGATATGTGAATGAAACGACCCGTGTACGAAATGATATGTGAATGAAACGACCCGTGTACGAAACGATATGTGAATGAAACGACCCATGTACGAAACAATATGTGAATGAAACGACCCGCGAACGAAACAATTTGAGAACGAAACGACCCGTGTTCAGTTGTGACAGATGAGACACCAATGATGAGAGTGGCTGGTGTGTTGTACCGAAGCTCACTGAAGCTCCTCACAATACCCCCGCAGCTTGAGTGACGGGGAAGGACCTGGGCGGTGTTGTCAAGAAGAATGAACCACCTATACCTCTCCCCGTCTTAGGTGTCAACATTCTCCAACTACGTCTTTTGGGGGTGAATTCTTACTCCTATTTCATTGTTCAGGAGGAATAGTTTAGTTCTTGAATGTTCTGGATTAATTGAAATAACTTTTTTTATATTACGTTCTTTGTTTTCTGGAATATAATACTTTGTTCTATCTTATCTTCATTTTTAACTAATGCTCTGATTGTGGTATTATCGCCTGCTAGATTCTACAGTGGTGCAATTTTGTGGTGAAGTGACTTAACTGAATAATGTCTGGTTGTATAATAACTTTTATTCCGTGATACATACCAAAAAACCTTAATTCATTCGTGAGTAAATTTATGCCTTCCATTATTGTTTTGCGTTAGACTAAAATCATCTCATTTTAAGCTTAGCTCAAGCAGTCGTCGAGGGTTGCTCTGGGGGACCTCGTGAAATGAAAGACGAAATCAGGTAATGCGACTTTTGAGAGAGCGGCTCCAGGCGTGGCTCTTGCTCACTCCCCAGGGTCACTCCTACACGCTCCACTAGTCACAACGACTCTCCCTCATTTTATCGTTCACGCGTTTCTTAAAATTCTCGTTCTTCATTCACTCACACCCCATACCGGAGTCTCTTAAGGTAGTATCATGGGAGATATAATTCTTCGTGTCTTTCTCCGTCAGCGTGGGAATAAATTCTTCTCTATGCTCATTCAGTATAAAATATTGTTGAGAGGAAAGAGATGATTCCAGAGACGAGCTCTCCACACAAAACGGAGTCCAGTCGGTAGCAATACAACTAACACACTGTTATCTCCACAGCCAGTCAGCCAGCCAGACATTGTGATTATAAAAACACAAGTCACAATATTCATCTCCAAGCGTCTATAAGTGACACATTATCTCCAACACACCATACAGCTTTGATCCCCGAACTATATAATATCATTTAAAAAAATTACCTTGTACTTGTTTCTGGCGACAACACTGAATTACCTGATACATTTTTCACAATCTGCCTCTGACACGGTTGACGCTCTCTTTCTTCCTCACCTAACTTTGTATCTCTATACAATATTGAGGTTTTTAACGTTACACTCTCGCTAAATGATGCATGAAGATATTAGGATAAAGAAGATATCCCGCACTACGGTATCAGTCGAATGTTTAAACTGTTTAATACAACACCACGCGTTCAGCCTCGCCCGTTCATTACACATGCACATAAATATTTTTTTTTTCCAGCCACGCGACTTTACATAACGATATTTTGTCCAATATTTTATCGAAAACTTTTTGAAGCTTTAATTATTTTTCCCAAACAGATTTTACTGTGCTAGTCGTTAACAAGATATTTTTTTAATAGAATCACTATATGTTTACAGAGTCCCTTGATGTTTGTGTTTACAGAGACCCTTGATGTTTGTGTTTATAGAGTCCCTTGATTATGTTTACAGAGTCCCTTGATGATTGTGTTTACAGAGACCCTTGATGTTTGTGTTTATAGAGTCCCTTGATTATGTTTACAGAGTCCCTTGATGTTTGTGTTTACAGAGTCCCTTGATGTTTGTGTTTATAGAGTCCCTTGATGTTTGTGTTTACAGAGTCCCTTGATGTTTGTGTTTACAGAGTCCCTTGATGATTGTGTTTACAGAGTCCCTTGATGATTGTGTTTACAGAGTCCCTTGATGTTTGTGTTTACAGAGTTCCTTGATGTTTGTGTTTACAGAGTCCCTTGATGATTGTGTTTACAGAGTCCCTTGATGATTGTGTTTACAGAGTCCCTTGGTGTTTGTGTTTACTGAGTCCCTTGATGAATGTGTTTACAGAGTCCCTTGATGTTTGTGTTTACAGAGTCCCTTGATGTTTGTGTTTACAGAGTCCCTTGATGTTTGTGTTTACAGAGTCCCTTGATGTTTGTGTTTACCGAGTCCCTTGATGTTTGTGTTTACAGACACCCTTGATGTTTGTGTTTACAGAGTCCCTTGATGTTTGTGTTTACAGAGTCCCTTGATGTTTGTGTTTACAGAGTCCCTTGATGTTTGTGTTTACAGAGTCCCTTGATGTTTGTGTTTACAGACACCCTTGATGTTTGTGTTTACAGAGTCCCTTGATGTTTGTGTTTACAGAGTCCCTTGATGTTTGTGTTTACAGAGTCCCTTGATGTTTGTGTTTACAGAGTCCCTTGATGTTTGTGTTTACAGAGTCCCTTGATGTTTGTGTTTACAGAGTCCCTTGATGTTTGTGTTTACAGAGTCCCTTGATGTTTGTGTTTACAGAGTCCCTTGATGTTTGTGTTTACAGAGTCCCTTGATGTTTGTGTTTACAGAGTCCCTTGATGTTTGTGTTTACAGAGTCCCTTGATGTTTGTGTTTACAGAGTCCCTTGATGTTTGTGTTTACAGAGTCCCTTGATGTTTGTGTTTACAGAGTCCCTTGATGTTTGTGTTTACAGAGTCCCTTGATGTTTGTGTTGACGGCGTCTCTTGAGGGAACTACAAAACAAGGACTTCTCAAGGTCACACAACAAGGACACGCAACAAGGACACACAAGGACACGCAACAGACACGCAACAAGGACACGCAACAAGGACACACAACAAGGACACGCAAACAAGGACACAAGGACACGCAACAAGGACACACAACAAGGACACGCAACAAGGACACGCAACAAGGACACACAAGGACACGACAAGGACACGCAACAAGGACACAGCAAAAGGACACACAACAAGGACACGTAATAAGGACACACAACAAGGACACACAACAAGGACACATAACAAGCAAAAGCCAGAGAGAAAAGTCTGAGAAAGTCATTGAAAAATACAATTATAATTTCGCATAGAGTGTAGCGATGGTGGTGGTGATAGTGGTGGTGATAGTGGTGGTGTTGGTGATGATGGTGGTTGTGATGGTAATGGTTGTTGTGATGGTGGTGTTGGTCGTAGTCGTGGTGGTAGTAGTAGTGATGATGACAGTAGTAGCAGCAGCAGTAATAGTAGTAGTAGTAGTAGTAGTAGTAGTAGTAGTAGTAGTAGTAGTAGTAGTAGTAGTAGTAGTAGTAGTAGTAGTAGTAGTAGTAGTAGTAGTAGTAGTAGTAGTAGTAGTAGTAGTAGCAGTAGGTAGTAGTAGTAGCGTATACTTGCCCTTCCCATCCCATCCGCTTGTTTATCCAACTCTAGAGACCCCACCCTCTCTCCCAGTCCCCACCACCCACCCTCTCCCAGTCCCCACCACCCCTCTCCCAGTCCCCACCACCCGTCAGCCAATATGCTGTATCTCGCTTTTATGGGTCGGTGTGTCTGGAAGGAATATGCGAGGCAGCGAATGTGGTACACTGTAACTCTTATGAGGCCTGGTTGAGATGCTTTCCGAGATGGCTTTATAACAAGGCCTTGGTAACACTGGATGGCTCTATCAGGTGGCCTTGGTAACACTGGATGGCATTTTAAGAGACGTTGGTAACACTGGATGGCTCTATCTTAAGAGACGTTGGTAACACTGGTTGGCTTCTTACAAGACGTTGGTAACACTGGCTGGACTAAGAGTGAAGTTCATAACAGTTTATCTTGTTTATCGTGTTTATTTTGTTTACGTTGTCTACCTTGTATACTGTACTTTGTTATCGTGTGTGTGTGTTTGTTTACCTTGTTTACTTGGCAATCACCATATGCTGTAGTGTTTTTGTTAGGTAGGAAGGATGGTAGGCAGGTCGTGTTGTTGTTGTGATTGTTGTTGTTGTCCTGGTCATTGTTATTGTTGTTGTCTAGATTGTTGATCATATTCAGGTTGTTGTTATTTTTATGTTGCTGATCTTGTCCAGGTAAGATTGTTCCACAGGTGAGACACATCCCTTGTACCAGCAGGTAGAGTGTTCAGTAGGTCATACAACTTCGTGTATCTGTTATGCTGAAGACGATTTGTACACCTTCAACCTATGACATGTTTGGCCTGTAGCGTTTGGTGTTTGTGTTCTTCAGCCTTGTGGATTGTGTACGTCTGTGTAATTCCCCGATTGTGTACGTTTGTGTAAGTCCCCGATTGTGTTTCGTTTGTAAGCCCCGATTGTGTACGTTTGTGTACCCCGATTGTGTTTCTTTGTTTAACTCCCCGATTGTGTACGTGTCTGTGTAAGTCCCCAATTGTGTACGTTTGTGTAAGTCCCCGATTGTGTACGTTTGTGTAAGCCCCCGATTGTGTTTCGTTTGTGTAAGTCCCCGATTGTGTACGTCTGTGTGTAACTCCCCGATTGTGTACGTCTGTGTAAGTACCTCTGGCTGCCTTGGTTGGAGTACTGACAGTCACCAAACCCTTCTACCGGGATATCCTAGATGAAGTTTTTTCCAGTTTGCGTCTGTGTAGCATTTGTCTTCACCCTTATATACAGTTATCCAGGCAGGGGAGGCCGGGAGTGTTAGTACGGTTCTTTGATCACTTTCTGGTGTTTGTGTTTGAGTCTCTGTGATGTTTGGCTCTCTTCACGTATGGTATTTTCAGTGTTTGCTTTCTAGTGATATCCTGGACCTCTTCCTTGTTTACAGAGGTCAGAAAGCTTGAACGTATGGCTTGATTGTGTCTTGGTTTATTGTATCTCACTTTTTGATAATATTTTGAACCTATTGGGAAGTTTATGTAGATCCTTTTGTGTGGATGGAATGTTGCTCTTCACTTCTGCACCTTCCCGTAAATCTTCGTATCGTCCACAAACTTGGTTATATGAATCGAGATGTTTTCATTTATCGACGCTGATCACAAACAAGGAAGGTCTCAGGATGGATGCTTCTGGTACTCCACTCTAAACCTCCTCCTCCCACAGCTGTAAACGTTCACTTCCCGGATCATCTCCTTGTACAGCAGTGGTTGAGAGGAATTGAAGCCATCACTCGTCCATATCCTGATGAGGTTGTAAGTGAGTGGTGGAATGATGCTAACAATATTACCATAACGGAAAAGCTTAAAACATTACTCAGCGGTCGGCATTCAGACACACCTGGAGCCATCACAAACCTCCAATGATTGCGAGTAACAGGAGCTGATCAGGTTAGGCAGGTTAGTTGCAGTTCCATCAACACACCTCATGATTATAGATCTATCCTGGCATGTTAGAGTCAGAGCAGTGGAGGGAGACGGGGCTCATCTCTCGCGCTGCTTTGTGTGTTCCCATGGTGGCCCCCAGGAACGAGTGAATACAATTAAACTTGATATAACGTAACTAAACCTGTCCAGACCTTATACATCCCACCACCCTCAACCTAACCTAACCCTGACCTCACGTAGTCCACCCCTCACCAGAAAGAGAGAGAGAGAGAGAGAGAGAGAGAGAGAGAGAGAGAGAGAGAAACATAACATGAATGGGTAAAGTTCAACAGACGGCTTAACTTATCATGAACAACATGAGTTGTTGTTATAGCAGGGGCAGGCGACCTGTGACTGTTCCAAGCAGACGGCATGAGATTGTCCCAAACAAGAGACTATGGATTGTACCACGCAGACAAAATGGGTTTGTACCAAATAGCAGAAGACTTGTGATTATATCAAGCAGACGACCTAGGATTGTCCCAAACTTGTGATTGTACCAACCAGACAACCAGAAACTGTTCCAAACAAAGTGAATTTGCTGTGAGGCAGTAAAGCAGGTAATGACATCATCACTAATTACTGCATGTGGGCCAGGTGTTGTGTTGTAGCACTGAGGTGGTGGCAGCTGGCTGGTGTTGAGGGAGAGTCATAGGTAAATTGTTGAAAAAAAATAAAGTTCTGTTCCAATACGAGATAGACAGACAGACAGATACAGGTAGACGGAAATATGGTAAGATAGAGACTTGAAAAGAGAGACATTAATATATATATATATATATATATATATATATATATATATATATATATATATATATATATATATATATATATATATATATAGAGAGAGAGAGAGAGAGAGAGAGAGAGAGAGAGCCCTGTCAGTAGCCCCTCAGCATCGGTGGTGCAGGTGTCAGCTCTGGCTTTATGACTCACTTCTCTTATTAAAAACACCAGGTGATTCTATAAACAATGACCCCGAAGGTGAAGTAAACAGCAGACTGCAGATAAAAGGATCAATAATTCTTCTCTGTCTTAAAATTGTCATTGTAAGATAAAAACAAACAATCTTGACATAAATTATCTGAAACAATATGACACAATGGACGAAGAATTTTGACAACCATACCAAGACAACAGGAGTCGTAGTGTTCATTCTGAAATTCATCGATCACCTCAAGTACAGATAGTTTTTTTACCCACCTGTACATTCAAGTTGTATTATAGCATTAAACCCCAAAACAGACAGGTGTTAGACAATTACCTGGGGGACACTCAAGGTAATTACTCAGGTGTGGATAATAAGGTAATATAAGAGATAATTAATCATAGGTATACAGTGCATCACTCAGGACAAGTGTTGGGTACCTGACCATACCTGTCCCTGACCACACCTGTCCTGACCACACCTGTCCTGACCACACTTGCCCTTACCACACCTGCCCTGACCACATCTGTCCTGACCACACCTGTCCTAACACCCTCAGTCAGGTAGTGGCGAATTGTAATTGATTATAAAGGCAATTCTGTTTTCATTTTCTATAATGATTGTAGACTGAGTTGATAGAATTATAGAATAAACACAAGTGATCACGGGCCCTTCGTACCCGGTGAAAGTTTGAACGCCGGCTTGGCTAGCGCGAATGAGGGCGCGCCAAGTCCGTAGACTTGCATGGTTTTCCAGCGTAAATAAAATGGTTAATTAATGACTTCATAAAGAAACCATCAACATAGGACCAGGTTTGTTCCACTCTACGATTTTTTGCATTTTTCCACCAAGTTTGATGAAAAACGATTGTGCTGTTTCGGCTGCCCAGAGCAGACAGACAGACAGACAGACAGAAAGACAGACAGACAGACACACGGCTATTCCTATAGTATATTAGAAGCTTGCCTTACCATAAATAAGTTCCCTTACCATAAATAAGCTTGCCTAGCCATAAATAAGCTTGCCTAGCCATAAATAAGCTTGCCTAGCCATAAATAAGCTTACCTAGCCTGCCACACCTCCACCAGTCACATCTCACCCTCTCAGACGCCCTGACAAACGTAGCGAGAGTTTATATTTTTCCATTTATTTTTTGTTTAACTTTTGCACATTTTACGATTTTCTTGGGCGTGAAAATATGTAATTAATATTGGATTTTGAACCTTTAAGTTGTTTCAGTTAGTTTTTGTTGAAGATGAATTAAAATAAAAGCTTTTTATTTAATTCTATCCTCTAGCTTCTTGGATACACTTGCTGTGAAATGCCTTAGAGAAGTACACATTAAGTCCTCAATCTTGCTCAAATGTGTACCTTAGATTAGGTTAGTTAGGGTTAGGTTAGAGAGTTAGGTTAGGTTAGAGTGAGGTGAGGTGAGGTTAGGTTAGGTTAGAGTAGGTTAGGTTAGGTTAGGTTAGGTTAGGTGAGGTATTAAAGTTTTGGGTTTTGTTTTCCACTAATTCTCTCTCTCACTTTGTCTATTTTCTCTTCCTGTCAGTTTCTATCTCTCTTTAACTTTGTCTTTTCTCTCTTTCGTTACTCCATGTTTACTCTCTCTCTCTCTCTTTCTCTCTCATGTGTTCTCTCTCCTCCACTGGACATGAGATACTTTGAGAAATGTGTGGTAATGACAGCACTAGCTTGAGAAATGTGTGGGGACAAACTAGCTTGAGAAATGTGTAAGGACAACACTAGCTTGAGAAATGTGGTAAGGACAACACTAGCTTGAGAAATGTGTGGTAATGACAACACTAGCTTGAAAAATGTGTGTAAGGACAACACTAGCTTGAGAAATGTGTGGTAATGACAACACTAGCTTGAGAAATGTGGGTAATGACAGCACTAGCTTGAGAAATGTGTGGTAAGGACAACACTAGCTTGAGAAATGTTTGGTGATGACAACACTAGCTTGAGAAATGTGTGGTAAGGACAACACTAGCTTGAGAAATGTGTGGTAATGACAGCACTAGCTTGAGAAATGTGTAAGGATAACACTAGCTTGAGAAATGTGTGGTAATGACAACACTAGCTTGAGAAATGTGTGGTAATGACAGCACTAGCTTGAGAAATGTGGTAAGGACAACACTATTGAGAAATGTGTGGTAATGACAACACTAGCTTGAGAAATGTGTGGTAATGAACTAGCTTGAGAAATGTGAGGTAAGGACAACACTAGCTTGAGAAATGTGTGGTAATGACAACACTAGCTTGAGAAATGTGTGGTAATGACAACACTAGTTTGAGAAATGTGGTAATGACAACACTAGCTTGAGAAATGTGTGGTAATGACAACATTAGCTTGAGAAATGTGTGGTAATACAACACTAGCTTGAGAAATGTGTGGTAATGACAACACTAGCTTGAGAAATGTGTGGTAATGACAGCACTAGCTTGAGAAATGTGTAATGACAACACTAGCTTGAGAAATGTGTGTAATGACAACACTAGCTTGAGAAATGTGTGGTAAAACTAGCTTGAGAAATGTGTAATGACAACACTAGCTTGAGAAATGTGGTAATGACAGCACTAGCTTGAGAAATGTGTGGTAATGACAGCACTAGCTTGAGAAATGTGAGGTAAGGACAACACTAGCAACACTCAACTCAGAAAAAAATCTTTATGTTTATCTATAGTAAGCCACAGACTACCTTTCTTGACCTAGCTGAGGGGATTTTTTTCAGCTGAGGGATATTTTACCTGTTTTGGGTCAGTTTATTACCCGCCTCTACTGATTTGACTGATGGAAACATATATATAACCCCAAGTTGGTGTTGACATAAACATAGGGACGGACAAAAACTGACAGAAGACAGACTTGTAGAGAAACTGACAGACATCACCATCACCCTCACTATCACCCTCACTATCACTATCACCACCACTATCACCATCACCCTCACTATCACCCTCACTCATCACCATCACCACCACCATCACCCACACTATCACCCTCACTATCACCCTCACTATCACCACCACCATCACCCTCACCATCACCATCACCACCACCATCACCCGTGTCACTTCCGGCAACTGGTGTAATTTAGTGATGTGAATAAAGACAAAATTTGAAGAAAAAAAATTAAACTATTTATTTTTGTATAAAGATCATCAATATCAGACCTATATTATATTTGGTATTTTGTTTAGATGAATAATTGACTTTCCTTATACCTGTGCTATCAACTTAACCCCTTGAGTATGTTTGTAAGTTACAGGTATATAATTACTACAAAACACACAGTAAAAGTCGCTATATAACATCACTTTACAGTTCATGGTACAAAAAATAAGAAGACAAATTTAACTTTACCTCAACACAGAGAAAAAAAAGAGGAAAAAAATATTACATTACAAGATTAATCATTCATTCAAACACATTCCGCCTGGAGTTAAAAACCTGTGAATGATAAGTAAAGGAATGAGATACTGATTACTTAATACTACTTAATAAAAAATCTATCTATCTATCTATCTATCTATCTCGCGTGAAGAGCTTGAGGGAGTCTTTCTATATATAACAACCACCACCCAACACACTTCACCCTCACACGAGTGCCTGAACAATATGGTATCCACTCCTTCACGCTCACCGCCGCTTCTCCTGTGTGGTTCCTCGTCTCATTCTTCTATTTTCCTTTCTCGTGATTCTCCTCTTCTTGTTATTCAAATTTTATTCGTCATATTTACATCATTTGGTTCATTAGGTTTAGTAAATAATGACGTCATATCATCTGGTCTGGGAAATAATGACGCTACACCACATCAGGTATTTCAACACACACACACACACACACACACACACACACACACACACACACACACACAGGACCATTTAATCTATTTTCTTGTTTCTCCTGAGTCATGGATGTCGAGTGAAGATCTTCCATTCCCCATTCCTTCCTTCACACCTCCCTCGTTCCTTTCCTCCTTCATTACATCTTACTTCCTCATTTATTCTTCCATTCCTTTCCGCATTCTCTTTCTTCTACACGCCTAACCTAACCTAACCTAACCTAACCTAACCTAACCAAACATTTGTCAACATTATTTCTGGTAATAATTGTTGCCTTGCCTCCAGTCGCCTCATATTCACAAATCATTTTCTCGAATTAAAAATAAAAAAAATAATAATAATAAGATATAACGTAATTGTGTGTGTGTGTGTGTGTGTGTGTGTGTGTGTGTGTGTGTGTGGACGCTAGGAAAAAAATAAAAAATTATATCATGAGAAAAAAAAATCTATCACCGGATTACTGATGATTATTTCTCCCACATAACAACATGAAGCCGGATAGTGTGTACTGCGTCTCTTACACCCGGCAACAATATGATCCTAAATATCTCTTACTGAAACAATTCTCTTAATAAAACACGACACCATGATTGATTCTCGTTTTATCTTTCTTTTTATTTTCATTCCAACAACTAGCCGATGGTGACAGAAGCTAAAACCCAGGCCAGAGTTGACACATTTTTGCCAATAATCAGGTCAGGTAAATATTAATTGATCGCTTGAAAGGTGAATAAAATCCCTTACCATTTTCTTTATCAACATCAATATTCAATGTTTACTCTAAAAAAAAAACCAAAAACATTGTGTATGTATTGGTGAAGATTGATGAAATGGATCAACTCGTTCTAACACCAGGAACCGATCACTCATCTCTGAATGGTGTACAGTGCTCAGTCTATGTACCTGTGCACGATTGGTGTACTGTGCTGTCTCTCTTGTTTCTAGGGCGTTGGTAAATAAAACTGGTCTCTCTCTCTCTCTCTGGGGGGATCGTCTTGACACAAAGGATATGGAGAGAGAGAGAGAGAGAGAGAGAGAGAGAGAGAGAGAGAGAGAGAGAGAGAGAGAGAGAGAGAGAGAGAGAGAGAGAGACTTACCGTCTTCACTACTGGTCGCTGGCATCCTGTACAATTGACCATCCAGGTAACGCTTGTCTGCAGAGAGAAAGACCACCTGTTAGTTTATTATAATTAAATAATTTTATATAACTTTCCCTTCATAATAATAATAATAATAATAATAGTAATAATAATAATAATAATATTAATCACTTGTAAAGAAGCACCTTATTATCTATCCTTGGTCAACAAACACCGTATTTTAGTCCACAAACACCGTATTTTAGTCCACAAACACCGTATTTTAGTCCACAAACACACAAACACCGCTCCTGCCCACAAACACACAAAACACCGCCTCGCCTAATAAACACACAAACACCGGCCTCGCCCACAAACACACACAAACACCGCCTCTGCCCACAAACACACAAACACCGCCTCGCCCACAAAACACACAAACACCCGCCTGTCCACAAACACACAAACACCGGGCTCGCCCAAACACACAAACACCGTGCCTCGCCCACAAACACACAAACACCTCCTCGCCCACAAACACACAAACACCGCCCCTGCCCACAAACACACAAACCCTGCCCTGCCCACAACACACAAACACCGCCTCGCCCACAAACACACAAACACCGCCTCGCCCACAAACACACAAACACCCCGCCTCGTCATAATAAACACACAAACACCGCATTGTTAGAGAGTATCCCCGGTATATGAAGAGGAACTTTTTACCACTTATTGCTGTCCAAAGATGGGCTCCTGTGTGCCCGCATTTGGTTAGGCAAATACTGTACCTGCCTCTGTCCTGGGGCGCCACACACAGGCCAAACACACACACACGCATAACAGAGAGAGAGGCACACACACACACACACACATTGACGCACACACACACACACACACACACACACACACACACACACACACACACACACACCCCAAAAAGACTAAATAAATATATCAATAAATGCAACAGCAAAAAAATTATCTATAGAAAAATAATAATAATAATAATCACAAGGAAATAAAATGGTGGATTAAACCAATAAATAATATATAAATAAATAAATAAAATAACTAACTAAATAAGTAAATATTCCTCGTGTAAAATATTATTCCCATAAGGTTTAATAAATGATAAAATCCCTTAAGAAAAATACAACTACTTTGATGTACTCGTTACCACCACCCTAAGGAAGGAAGGAAGGAAGGAAGGAAGGAAGGAAGGAAGGAAGGAAGGAAGGAAGGAAGGAAGGAAGGAAGGAAGGAAGGAAGGCGGGAAGGAAGGAGGGAAGGAAGGCGGGAAGGAAGGAAGGAAGGAAGGAAAGAAGGAAAAAACTCAATTCCCCCCAAAGGCTCCAATAACTTAAATCCTCAGACCGAAAAGAATAACAATTATTTAAAACCAAATTTATTAAAAAAAAAATAGATAAATAAATAAATCCCTCGGAAAAAAAACAAATTCATCGGGAAAGTAAGAATAAACTAATATTCCTCCTAAAAACCTCATGAAATAAAACAAATTAAACCAGATCCCCCAACAACTCTAGATAAACCCTCCCTCCTCACCCCCCAAAAAAAATACTTCGTCCCTAGAGTCGTCCAATTACTGGCCGACCAATCACTAGCCGCAAGTTACGTTGAATGTGTCGCTGCCGCTCTGATTGGTCGGGATTAAGAGTGGGGGACCGGAGGGGGGGCAGGGGCGGTAGTTTTAGCACGTAACGAGGGACATGGCTAGTTAACAACGGGGTCGTTCCCCACACCGCTGATTCTGATTGGTGAGTGACAGAGGAACGTGAAGTGGTGTGTGTGTGTGTGTGTGTGTGTGTGATTGCTTCATTGCAGTATGTATGAATGTTTGTGCTTGTGTATTTTACATCTGTCAACACAAAGGAAATTGTCTATCAAATGTTTCGTGATAGATGAATACATAATGGCTACACACACACACACACACACACACACACACACACACACACACACACACACACACACACACACACACACACACCCTCTCGGCTCTTTCTGATCATCATCATGACCTCAACCGCAAGTCTGGTGAGAAGCTTATGCACCACCCACGACACCGGCTCCTACTACCACCCCAGATCCCTCGTCCACGAATTACTGTTCGACACCTCAACCACATCCAGCCCATGCGAGCACGTACTGATCACTATAAGAACAGCCCAGTCCCAACCATTGTAAAAATTATCAACAACCCGTAATCAACCAGTGAATTCAATCCTAGTCAATCTTACCTTTTGCACTGTCACTATGTTGAAATGCCCTGTAGTATGACCTTCTCCCCACCTAGTTATTATATATCATATTTGTATCACATATATCACTTGTATAATTATTTGTCAATCAAGAGACCCATTCACAAATTACACAACTTTCATCATCTCTGTTGACTTAATTTTCAAACCTTTGGCTGCAGTGTCCTTTCAATAATAATTTAATTAATATCTTTATTTATTATCATTAATGTACAGAATATTTTATTTTACGTTTCATAATAAAATCAAAGTTGGATTTAATTTACCAACACAACACACGGGAACATGAGACTGGTGGTAGTGGTGGTGGTGGGCGCGTTTGGTTAGGTTAGGTTGAATTAAGTTAGGTTAGGTTAATACTGATTTACGAGGTCACGTAGACTTAATAGATTTACGGTGATACTTGGAGAATAAATTTAACCCCAGGAAGACAATGGTTTAACCTTTTGACTTCGTTTTAACCGTTTAAGGACGAGGGTTTAACTCTCTGTATTGTGGGGTTTTAACCTTTGGAGAATGATCATCTAAATTCTAACCCCTTGAGATGAGAGAGAGAGAGAGAGAGAGAGAGAGAGAGTATGGCAGAGTGTGAGAGTCAAAAAGTTCATTACACTACCCTGATCATAGGTGTGAGAGTTGACCATATCATATCCTCTTGTTCAAAGGCTCACATAAGCTGAATACAATAGAGCGTTGACAGTATAATCCCCTGCCTGTACAAACACCTATGAACAAGTAAACATTTAAAACAATCATACAATCACACTTCATATCCAACTACAAACGTTTCTCTTATGTACAAACGTTTACACTCTGAATGTAAATGTAATATAACTGATATAATCTGGTTTTATGTAGAGTTAATAACTTTCTTTCCCAGTGTATGAACGTTTTTATGCTTTAGGTAGCCATTAGAGTGGTAGTATCCAGTGTTATGTAGACTACAAAACGTTCCCCTGGTGCTAAAGCCCTAAACGTTTATGGGATCTACCTGTGTTATATAAATGTTAAGGGTTATTTGAAAGGGCAGCAGTGGGGGGGGGTGACTTTGGTTGTGTTCTCTGTGACCCCCTTCAAGGTGTTAAGTCATCGTACTCAACTTAACCTAACCTCATCGTACTCAAGGTGTTAAGTCATCGTACCTAACCTAACCTCATCGTACTCAAGGGGTTAAGTCATCGTACTCAACCTAACCTCATCGTACTCAAGGGGTTAAGTCATCGTACTCAACCTAACCTAACCCCATCGTACTCAAGGGGTTAAGTCATCGTACTCAACCTAACCTCATCGTACTCAAGGTGTTAAGTCATCGTACTCAACCTAACCTAACCTCATCGTACTCAAGGGGTTAAGTCATCGTACTCAACCTAACCTAACCTAACCTCATCGTACTCACAAGGCTTCAGTAATCACACCCAATACACTTCGCAGTATTCAGGACGTCAAGTTACCGAGACTCTCTGATATGAATTGACTGGCGCTGATCCAGTCTCCTGTTAAAATCTGAAATTATTAATACTGACAATTTGACGTAAAATCCTTAATCTGTAAACAACTAATGGATGAATCTGTCAGCAATCTCTCGTGGAAAATTGTTAAGTCACTCACTGCAGTTTCCTCCATTCATATGTTCTCATGTTCACCAAAAATCGTCTTTGACTCAAATGTTTCCAGTTTTGTATTCAAGGTGAAGTGTAGTTGTCCGCCCTTGTCAGCTACACAGGTTTCTCGTCTTGCATAATTAATTGGGTTATAATTGTGTCAGGACCTACACACACACATACGCGAGCGCTTAAATGTTTGGAATTAACTATACATGGGCAAGGAAGCGTATTGATTGGTCCTTGCCTACCATAACGTCAGGAAGAATGGCATATGCTAATTGGTTCCCCCTTCGACACATAATATATACCGACATGACGAATGCTGAATTGGTGCTCACTCCACTACTGTGACGTGGCGTGTGCTGATTGGGTATGACGTCTCACAGCTTAACCTCGGAAACTATTATATTTTACACAAATTCCCTCTCTATCTCATCTCTCGCTAAAGCTTCTTACATAACGCACTCACATAACACACACACACACATAACGCACTCACTTAACGCCAGGCACTCTCAATAAACCGTTACGTATTATTATTATTATTAATCTCACTTATCTATTAGCTTTGTCCTCCCAGATATAGCTTCCTACTGATTATTCTCCTCTGAGCTATACTAACTTATATCCAGCTATATCTTTCTAGCTTCCCTTCCTATTGATTACCATCCTATAAGCTATACCATCCAGTAAGCTATACCATCCAGTAAGCTATATCACCCACTCTGGTTTGAGCTTTAGCTGCATCAAAGCAAGGGTTGGAGGGCCGATGAAGGACTGGTCTGGTTCAGGAGCTGAGTGACGCTTTCATCAATCACTCAACTGTGAGGACTCATAGCTACTCTGCCTTATACAGGTAGATGGTGACGGCCACTACAGGTTAATTGTATCTCCCAGGTAAATTATTATTATTATTATTATTATTTCTGTTAATATTAGTTATTATTATTATTGTTGTTGTTTTTATTATCATTAGTTATTATTATTATTATTATTATTATTATTATCACTGTTGTTGTTGCCCCAAAAACGTTGTTCAGTTTGACTAAAAACGTTTTCTTCCGCTGGGCCTCCCTCCCTCCCTCCCTCCTGGTAGTAACGCGGGCCCCTTTGCCTACAGCCCGTGAGAAGTTTTGACACTCCAGGGAACCAGAGAAAAGTTGATATAAGATACGAGACCAAAGAAACGTTTTTTTTTTTTTTTTGCATTGCTCATCCAAAAAGGGAAACGTTCTTTGATGGAGAGAAAGCTTGAGGACGTGGCCTTGTTGTTTATAGTACTGAGACCAGAGGAACGTGTTTTTGTTTTTTTGCAGGACACAACCAGAGGGATATGTGTGTGTGTGTGTGTGTGTGTGTGTGTGTGTGTGTGTTTTGTTTAATGAAATAAAAACGTTAGATGGCGGACGACTCATATTTCTGTTCAGTAAATAGTACAGTACGTCTTATCTACACAAACATTTATAGGAAGGTTTTAGACGAGACAGAGTTGTGTATTGAAGAGAGGATCCATTAGGTTGTGTAAATAAGAGCAGTTATAGGAAAATGTTAAGCTGTATGTCGTGTCGTGTCTTGTTGTGTCGTGTCGTGTCTTGTTGTGTCGTGCTGTGTCGTGTCGTGTCGTGTCGTGTTGTGTCGTGTGGTCAATGGCGTATATTTTGGTTTTCAACAAACTCCTCCATATATAATAGTCTGTACATACACCATTACTTTGATATACACAAACGTATGTCACCTGTACGTTACTTTTTGTTGCTATTTGTTAAGGATTAAAATTGTATAATATTTTGTTTGTGGCGGCCGTTTTGGATTTAAAAATGGCCGCCATTTATAAGATTTGTATTTGTGTTTATGTTTATCACGAGTCTGCCTGTAATAATATCACTAGTTTTGGTTCAAGGCTGAAATACACAGTTGTGTCGATGATGGAGACACAATAATTCCTTGCATTTTCTTCCCTACAACACATCATTAAGGTCTGAACAGCTGCTCTCACACACACATCTCTGCTCGTCTTGAACACTGCCGCCGCCCCTCACCACCTGGACGACACTCACAACAATGACCCAAGTCGACTGTCTACTATTAACCAGCCAAGCTTCAGAGCGTCTTCAACTGTTAGGGTGAAGAATAAGAACTCTTCCCATAGGGCAGAGAGGCGGTGAAGTCTCCGGATATGTTTTGCCAAGACGCCAGAGGATGGTACTAACAGCTTGACCCTTCCTGTCAATGTGAGGCCCCATCATGCCCACAACTATCTTACACTCGACGCTGCACAGAAATAATTTACCTCCCTTGATGGTGTCGTCACGAGGTTCATGTCCAATTCCCAGAGCAGATACGGAAGCTATAACACTTAGATCTGCCTCCAAGAGTTCCTCCAGACAGCATAAATTCCTTGATGTATCTCTGGTGTGGACCGTCAGTCAGTGTCACTTGCACAAGGTTGTTGATCTGTTTTCTACAAGAATGTAATAGATTGTTTTAGCATTAGAAGACTTGAACCCGTCAGTGTAGCTGCCTGTTACACCAAGAAGCAACACCTCTGTCCCTTCCCTGTTAGCATGAATCTATCACTCGGTGTTTACTGATTTAAGAGGCTATGCATGTTAGACCAACTCGGAGCTACCTGGCCATCGTCCACGCCACGTCAACGTTTCATGAACTTTGGAGATCTCCTTCATGAACCTCCATTATGCAAGTAATTCAGTATTAGAGGAACTAGTATGTGTGTGTGTACCTCTGGATCGCTGATTAAGTTGTATTACACGAGTTTAAAACACGTGTAGTGAACATACCCAACAGTGTTTCGCCATAGGAGCTCATTCTCCCCGCCATAACCGGAAACCTTTTTGTCAACAATGACTTCAGAGGCAGGTGTAGCCCGAGCCTAACTGTACCAGGTGGGAGAAAAACACCATTTGCATTGATGTTGTCCAGCACAGTATTGGCTATCTGGCTGACAGCTCTGAGTGACTCGGCTCTATGATATGACAGCACAAATGTTACTCAGTTATGGCTCTCTGGCGGCGCAGGTTATGGTGCATCTATAAAGAGACTATCATGGTGTAGTCGAAGCACTGATAATGTAGTGTGTGTGTGTGTGTGTGTGTGTGTGTGTAAAAGGCCTCATCACGTGACTCAGTTGTAGATGCTGTTGTTGACCCCTACAAGATACAGTTGTCCATCATCAACACACTCACTTCACCCACCACAACACACTCACTTCACCCACCACAACACACTCACTTCACCCACCACAACACACTCACTTCACCCACCACCAACACACTCACTTCACCCACCACAACACACTCACTTCACCCACCACCAACACACTCACTTCACCCACCACAACACACTCACTTCACCCACCACAACACACTCACTTCACCCACCACAACACACTCACTTCACCCACCACCAACACACTCACTTCACCCACCACAACACACTCACTTCACCCACCACCAACACACTCACTTCACCCACCACAACACACTCACTGTTTTATTGAACCTGATTAAGATACAACAATTCCACGGTTAGGTCAGGTCAGGTCAGGTCAGGTCAGGAGTCGCCTAGTTTACCCCCAGCAACAGTATAAACAACTTTTACTTTGAATAACACCTATGTAGAGTTTACTTGACCACTACACATCAAATAACTTCCAATATCCTTTTTTTTAACATTTACAAAATAAACAGTAACTACCCTCAATGTCGATAACAATTCGTAAAAAAAAAAATAAAAAAACTAGAAAAAATATTGTATGGGTTTTGTTGACAATATCTCTAAAACATAATAATGAAGTTAGAAATATTAATCGTGGTTCTAACAATAGCTCTAAGTTACATCTGATATTGTAGAACTTAGTATTATTAGGTCGCTTTTGTTACCATGATCAAATTTAACTTTTTTATTTTCATTTTTATAAACACAATATACAGTATGTAAGAGGTGGCCATTTTGGATTTTTGTATTAAGTGGTATAGTAAGAATATCGTCTGGTAGTTACGGAGAGAGAGAGAGAGAGAGAGAGAGAGAGAGAGAGAGAGAGAGAGAGAGAGAGTGTGTGTATCAACACCTCGAGAACGACGTCTTGAGAAACAAACTCAAATACGAGAGACAGTCTTCTCCGTTCTCCCAAGACGACAGGAACACACAACTCGCTTCCCAGGAGATAGTCTGTGTACTGGTGATGAGACACAAGACATAAAACAGGGAGATGAGAGACACTGAGAGACAGGGAGATGAGAGACAGGGAGAATATCATCCAAGTGTATCATTGGGTTAGGTTAGGTTACGTTAGGTGGCTCCAGTACTGATCAATATATGTTTTAATGAAATGACGGATATAAAAGTTAAAAACCATCTAAATTAAAACAAAACCCCTTAGGAAACACACACAAAACAAACACACAAACACACGATACAGCCACTGAGTCAAATCTTGTTTTTTTACAGAGACAAACAGATATAAACTTAAAAACCAAACCCAGCGTGTAGAACCGAAACTTTGGATAATAAAAACGGCAACAAAGGCTTCTCCTCCCTGGAACACTGAGGAGAGTTAACAGGAAAAGGCATTATCAAGCACTGACAGACATCAAAAGAACGATGATTGCAACAGAGGGCAAAAAAAGGGGGGGGGGGAATAAAGACTTCTTCTCGGGTGCTTCTATAACGGGACAATAGGGGCGTCGTTAGTATATCTTAAGCACACATTGTATATAACGACAGAGGCACGCTATTTTATTGTAGTTGAAGTCATGAACAGCCATATATTTAATTTCAGATGCTATATTATTCGTATACATACCTGTCTACTATATTATTCGTATACATACCTGTCTACTACTTCTATACCTGCCTACACCTACCACCATTGCCTTACACCCAACTACACCTGCCTGCACCCACCACCTACATCCTACACCCACCACCACCGCATGTTTCCGGGTGTTACTCTGGACACTGGTATTTTGTTCAGGAGAGCGTGAAGAACAGCGAGACTAAGGCCATCTGTTACAACACACCACCCACCTGCCACTACCACCACCTGCCACTACCACCCACCTGCCACTACCACCACCTGCCACTACCACCACCTGCCACTACCACCACCTGCCACTATCACCACTACCACCACCATCACCTGGCAATACCTGTCCATGTGACAACGAAAATAGGTAACTGAGCATACTACCAGGTGATGTGAAAAGTACCTGACCAGGTATACAGATGGCCCATATTCCAGGTAACTAGTTGACCAGGTGAGTAGATAGATGTTCAGGTGTCTAGATGACCAGGTGTCTAGGTGGTCAGGTGACTAGATGACCAGGTGTCTAGGTGGTCAGGTGACTAGATGACCAGGTGATCAGGTGTGCTCACAATAAAACACCGCCACTGTCGAAGGAAGGCGGGCGTGTGCTCCTGTGGGCTGGCTGCTATTACGAGTCATTCTGGGGAGCCGGTGAAGACGGGTGAATCTTTGCCCGGCGTAGTTTCCATAAAAAACTCATTCTGGGGTAATGGGAAGACGAGCGAATCATCCTGTGAAGTAGTTTCCATGAGGGGTCCATTTTCTGCAGGCAGGAATACGCCAGACGCTGTTAATTGCCCGTGTCGGCGATGTTTTGTCACGGTAAGGATTTCACCCCATTGCTAATGTCAGTCTGTCTACACAACATCAAGCTCCGAGTCATCAAGCAGGACGCTCACTCTGTGTGTGTGTGTGTGTGTGTGTGTGTGTGTGAGACGATATAGTTGGTCTGGTCTTCGCCTCTTCCAGGCTGATGGCGACTGTCTCGAGGACCAGTAGTCTGTGGCTCGTCTGTGGTGGGTGATAAGACGCTGTGGCTCCTCCCTCACCAACAACTCTCAAAGTCAAGATGGAGGAGCCACTTATTCTGTCGCGCGTCTGAGGTGGAAGATAAGCCCCTGTGGCTCCTCTCTCTCTCTCTGACAGTTTAGTTTACTTGCTTTGCTCTCTCTCTCCAGGACAGTGAAATATATCTCAAGATTTTACTGGTACTGTCTCTCTCGTTCTCCCTCAGTGGCAGTGAAGTTTATGAAAGGGTTTTGCTGCCAACATCTGTAAACTAAAACCTTCAGCTGGTCACGGTTACCAGTTTGCTTACTCCAGTACTTGTGTGTTGGGATATTTGTTCCGGATTTTTGCAAGGCGTAGAATGAGAGATCGATGGTGGTGGTGGTACAGCCAAGGTGGGTCTGTCGTAGGTCGTCTTTCTTGTGGCATAAACTCTCTTGTTCGTCCTGGTAGTGGGGTCAGGTAGTGGTAGTGAGGTCAGGAGGTGATACTGGGGTCAGGAGGTGATAGTGGGGTCAGGTGATAGTGGGGTCAGGAGGTGATACTGGGGTCAGGAGGTGATACTGGGGTCAGGAGGTGATACTGGGGTCAGGAGGTGAGTGGGGTCAGAGGTGATAGTGATCAGTAGGTGATAGGGGTCAGGAGGTGAGTGGGTCAGGAGGTGATAGTGTGGGGTCAGGAGGTGATAGTGGGGTCAGGAGGTGATAGTGGTGTCAGGAGGTGATACTGGGGTCAGGTAGTGGTAGTGGGGGTCAGAGGTGATAGGTGGGGTCAGGTAGCGGTAGTGGGCTCAGGAGGTGATAGTGGGGTCAGGAGGTGATAGTGGGGTCAGGAGGTGATAGTGGGGTCAGGTAGTGGTAGTGGGGTCAGGAGGTGGTAGTGGGGTCAGGTGAGGAATATTAACAGTAAGGACACCAACATGTCTCAAGTAATGTATTAGGACTCTTTAAAGAACATAAGAACTTAAGAAAATAAGGAGTCTGCAATAGGCCGGTTGGTCTGTGCATGGCAGTTCCTGTCGAGAGTTACTACCACTCTCTATCATCGTCCACCACCCTATTTGTGAACCAGTTCCTTCCTATCTCCCTCCTAAACCTAAACTTATCCAACTTGAATCCGTTGCTCCGAGTCCTATCCTGCTCGGATATTATAAGAACTTTATCTATATCTCCTTTATTGATTCCTTTCACCCACTTAAATACTTCTATCATATCTCCCCGCACTCTTCGTCTTTCAAGGGAATGCAAGTTTAGTTTCTTTGATCTATCTTGATATGGAAGGTTTTAAGTCCCGGAATCATTTTCGGATTCTATTGTTAAAGACTTCCCTTCCAGCACGGCCCTGAAGGTAGTCACTAAGGAGGTGTATAACTTCATCATGATAATCCCTGACGCCTGAATATTCTTACCAGGAAGGTGATATTGAGGACAGACATACTGAAGGACGTTAATGATGTCTAACACAACACATCTGATGGTGGCGTCTTAGAACACCTTATGTCTGTCCACTGTGAGGGTCAGCGTGTGACCGACGACAGAGTTAATAATCTTTCCTGGTACCAAACTGTCTGCCATTTAACAGTCACTCAAGTTCCTGTCTCTAAGGTTTTACCAGAAATTGACAGCAGTGAGAGCAGGTAAGTATAGATGGTTTTGACATCTCTTCTGCTTCTGCTTTTCAGGAGTGTAACAGCGTATTTATTTTCCAAGAGAGTTGTTTACCTCGTGGGGGTGAATAAGAAGACGTGTTCGTTGGTCCGGACATCCTCGTGGGACCAGTCTTGAGATGATCTTGTTGCCAGGTCGAGTGGTCTTGTCAGGTCCCTTGACTTTATCCTTACCGAGTGTCTTAACTCCTTGACCACGATGACTTAACCCCTTAACTGTGAGTACGTTATTTTAAACCTTTGACCACAATGACTTAACCCATTCTCAGGTTAATATCATCATACTCAAGGGGTTAATAAATCTGAAAGAGGCTGGCCACATTCTGAAGCAGTTAAAGATTTTTTTATTCAATATCGTGATGTAGTAAGCCAGGTACACATAACTGGCTCTCGTACACATCTGGCTGTCTCCCCGTCACCACTTGTCGTTGTACACATCTGGCTGTCTCCCCGTCACCACTTGTCATCGTACACATCTGGCTGTCTCCCCGTCACCACTTGTCATCGTACACATCTGGCTGTCTCCCTGTCACCACTTGTCATCGTACACACATCTGGCTGTCTCCCGTCACCATTTGTCGTTGTACACATCTGGCTGTCTCCCCCGTCACCACTTGTCATCGTACACATCTGGCTGTCTCCCCGTCCCACGTCACCACTTGTCGTTGTACACATCTGGCTGTCTCCCCGTCACCACTTGTCATCGTACACATCTGGCTGTCTCCCCGTCACCACTTGTCATCGTACACATCTGGCTGTCTCCCCGTCACCACTGCAGCCTCTAGACGTGGTGTGGGAGGTCGTGTCTCCGAGCTTCACATCTTGTCTGTCGAGAGAACGGCCGCTGTAAGTTACTCCTTCCTTGGTCTCTGACTGTGACGGTTCCAGCCTGTTGGTTTACTGGTGGTCATTTTTTGCCTGCTGGGGGGATACATTCTAGAGGTCTTTGATACGTGACCGCTAGAGGTTAATGACGTCTCCGCCTGAAGTCTTCAGTTTATTTATCTCTCAGTGTGTCTGTAGACCACTGGGAGAGTGTGTCTTATTCTCCATCTTCCACTCCTCCACAAACTTGTGTATATTCTTGTTTCCTTTACACTGACCACTTGTACACACCCCAAAAAATGTATCTTGACGGAGGTGATCGATGAATTTCAAAATGAACACCGAGATTCCTGTTGTCTCGGTAGGGTTGGTAAATTTCTTCCTCCGTTGTGTCATATTGTCTCACACAAAATCGTTAACATACTACTAAAAAATAGTGTACACATCGTCCAGCTGCCGGACTCACGCCCGTATTATTAAACAACATCTTCCCCTTGAAGAGGGTCGTCGTGTTTCAACCCGAGTTTTAAACTAAATGAGTCCTGAGGGACACCGCAGTACAGTACTTAACGGGGTGGTGTGACGGTAAAATGAACTAATTCCAATATTATAAATTAATTTTATTGGAATTAGTTCATTTTACCGCCACACCACCCCGTTAAGTACTGTACTGCAATGTCCCTCAGGACACTGCGTAAGGACCTCCGTTACTCAGGCCACACCCACGTTACTCAGGCCACGCCCACGTTAATCAGGCCACGCCCCCCGTTACTCAGGCCACGCCCACGCTAATCAGGCCACGCCCACGTTAATCAGACCACACCCCCGTTACTCAGGCCACGCCACGTTAATCAGGCCACGCCCTCGTTACCAGGCCACACCCCCGTTACTCAGGCCACACCCCCCGTTAATACTCAGGCCACGCCCACGTTACCAGGCTACACCCACGTTACCTGGTGTCATACACCGTTACTCACAGGCCACGCCCACGCTACTCAGGCCACGCCCACGTTACGCGGTCAAGTAGTGTAAGTAGTACCTCGACTTGAGATATGCCAATAACAGGGTCAAGTGTTGGAAGATACCTGGCGAGTCGTCAGGATGATTCTAACTTCAGTCATGGTTGCGATTATCGAGGGAGTGAAGACATACTGACACACCCACAACGCCGCTTCCCTGCCCCTGTCTTCCTGCCTCCTGTCTCCTGCCTCTGTCTCCCTGCCCTGTCTCCCCTGCCTCTGTCTCCCTGCCTCTTGCCTCTGCCCTGTCTCCCCTGCCACTGTCTCCCCGCTTCCCCCCCTATCTCCTGCCCCTGTCTCCCGCCACTGTCTCCTGCCTCTATCTCCCTGTCTCCTGTCTCCCTGCCACTGTCTCCTGCCTCCCTTATCTCCCTGCCTCCCTGTCTCCCTGCCTCTGTCTCCCTGGGCCGCCTCCTCCCTGCCTCCCTCTGTCTCCCGGGCCCCAGTCTCCGCCTCCAGTCTCCCTGCCTCAGCCCCTGCCTGTACTTCGCCCGTGTCTCCCCGCCCCAGTCTCCCCGCCTCTGTCTCCCCGCGGCCGTAAAGTATAAACAAGGTCCAGACACGAGTTCTGTCTTACGATGATGGTTTAGATCTCTCTCTCTCTCTCTCTCTCAGCGTGACTCACAAAACACGACCACAAAGGATGACACAAACTGGTGGTTTTTCCCACATTCCTACGACCCATATCTACGACCCATGACAAACACGGAGAGAATTTAACCCGGAAAAAATCCTACTGACATGATGAAATGCCAAGACAAAACACCAAGACAAACACGGACCCAAAATTTAATCTCAGGGAAAAAACGACATAAACACACTTTTACATTTTTCACTTAAAAATTACTTTAATTTTTTTTCATTATGACGTCATTTACGATATAATTTTTTTGTGTTAGTTTATTAAAGATTAGACGAGAGAATTATGCCCTTATGCTGTCTACGGACGACCACGGACTGACCTGTGACATTACGGACGAACACGGACTGACCTGTGACATAACGGACGAACACGGACTGACCTGTGACATAACGGACGAACACGGACTGACCTGTGACATAACGGACGAACACGGACTGACCTGTGACATAACGGACGAACACGGACTGACCTGTGACATAACGGACGAACACGGACTGACTGTGACATAACGGACAAACACGGACTGACCTGTGACATAAAGGAGGACGAACACGGACTGACTCCAGACATAACGGACGAACACGGACTGACCTGTGACATAACGGACGAACACGGACTGACCTGTGACATAACGGACGAACACGGACTGACCTGTGACATAACGGACGAACACGGACTGACCTGTGACATAACGGACGAACACGGACTGACCTGTGACGGTGAGATAAACATTACGGACGATCTTGGGGTCAGAGTTCACTTGACACTTGTAAGTACCGGAGTCTCTAGGCTGTGAATACTGAACCTGTAGCGTCCAGTCATCCGTCTCTTGGCTGTGTAGCACCTGTAGGGAGATAGAGAGATAGTTCAGTGTGGAGGATAGAGATATAGTTCACTAAGTGGTGTCAAAAAATAAGGTCACATATATCACAAATGTGTAATAATCTGTAATAGGAATTAACTATGAACACACCTCAGGTCACCAAGTATAGGTCAAAGTTCAAAGGTTTAATATCACATTGACCTAGAAAAAAAAATCATCAAACCTTCAAAACTACATAAGAAAAAATCAACATAATTTCTACAGAGACAATTTTGTAGCAGTATTCACAACATCCACTGATTAAATTTACTTACGATAGTTTAACTGTGCTTTTGACATCATTTACGACACCTACCTGAGTATTGTGTAAAGTATAGGAGGATAGTGAAGTATATTCTTATGCTATCACCTGTAAGGAGCACTGATTGAAAGTATGTGACACAGGTGTAGGAGAGGCATATATTTTTTTTTACTCTTCCCCTTATTAGTTCACCTGGGTCCGGGATGACCTTGGAGATAATTGGATAATGAGCCGCAGGTTGATGGATAAATTAACCAGTTTGGATGATGTAAATGTCACGGTGGATAATTAGGTTAATTAGAAAGGTGAGGTTAAGAGCTGTGAGGTGATAATACTGATACACTACGACTTACAGTGACCACAAACAATACAGGAGTAATACATGATGTAGACGTGATGTAGACGTGGTGTAGACGTGGTGTACACGTGATGTAGACGTGATGTAGACTGTAGACGTGATGTAGACGTGGTGTAGACGTGATGTAGACGTGATGTAGACTGTAGACGTGATGTAGGCGTGGTGTTGACTGTAGACGTGATGTAAACGTGATGTAGACGTGGTGTAGACGTGGTGTAGACGTGATGTAGACTGTAGACGTGATGTAGACGTGATGTAGACTGTATACGTGATGTAGACGTGGTGTAGACGTGATGTAGACTGTAGACGTGGTGTAGAAGTTATGTAGAAGTTATGTAGACGTAATGTAGACGTGATGTAGACGTGATGTAGACGTGATGTAGACATGATGTAGACGTGATGTAGACTGTAGACGTGATGTAGACTGTAGACGTGATGTAGACTGTAGACGTGATGTAGACGTGATTACTAAAACAGATGTAATGATTCAAGATTTGTAAGTTGAGATGCTGTTGTATTAAGACCAAGATGTGTAGCTGCTATGCTTATAGAGAGAGGAGTGAGGGTAGTAGTAGTAGTGTCATACAAGTGTAGCCCCATCATACAACCAGTGTAGCCCCGTCATACACATAATTAACGGGAATAATGTGTACCTGGAATTATCAAGGTAAATGTCACTAGCATCGGTAAAGTTGTGTGTTTGTGTGTGTGTTGAAATCCTGTTTGAATATTCTAAGTATTACACACTAGTTAAAACGAGAGAGAGAGAGAGAGAGAGAGAGAGAGAGAGAGAGAGAGAGAGAGAGAGAGAGGCCACAACACAGACCTCGTGGCGGGCGCAGCAACTTCTCCCAGATGGTAACGTAAAGTGTTACAAATGTCGCGGGTAAACATCACGGCCAGAGTACCCAGCTTGGCTATAAACATCTAACCAACAGTATCTCTCTGCTTTTCTCCATCAATTTTATCTCGTCTTTTCTCTACTTTTCCCCTGTAACTTTGATCATCCAGCAACATTTGATACTTTGATACATTTATATATTTTTCCTATACTTTTTTGTAACTTTTTTCAATATTCTATCATTGTCTAAGTTTTGTGTATTAAGTTGTAATGGAAAAAAAGAACCATCAACCCAGTCGGCCATTGAACACCTAACAAAATTCAGTGGGATACAGGGCAGACCCGTTTACACCCAACCCCTATCGCTCGTATATCCATCCAACATATGTTTCAAGCTATCCAACGATTCGAGTTAATGATGATGTTTGGTAACTTGTTCCACTCATCCACTACTCTATTTCCAAACCAATGTTTACCTATCTCGCGCCTAAATCTAAATTTGTCTAATTTAAAACCATTGTTACGAGTTCGCTCCTGGTTGGATAGTTTGAGTACCTTTGATATATCACCTTTGTTCAGCCCTGACTTCCATTTTACACCTCTATCATGTCGCCCCTCGCTCTACGTCTCTCGAGGGAGTGCAAATTAAGATGCTTTAACCTGTCTCTATACTCAAGGTTCCTAATGCCCGGGATTAGTCTCGTCATTCTCCTCTGAATTCTGTCCAAGGATTCTATATCCATTCTGTAGTACAGTGACCAGAACTGAACTGCGTAATCCTCATACAGACACATAAGAACATAAGAACATAAGAATGGAGGAAACTGCAGCGGGCCTATTGGCCCATACTGGGCAGTCCCGTTTACACCCAACCCCTATTGCTCATATGAGCATCCAACCTATGTTTGAAGCAATTCAGCGTATTCGAGTTAATGATGATATTTGGTAACTTGTTCCATTCATCCACTACTCTGTTTCCAAACCAGTGTTTACCTATTTCACGCCTAAATCTAAATTTGTCTAATTTAAAACCATTGTTACGAGTTCGCTCCTGGTTGGATAATTTGAGTACCTTTGTAATGTCCCCTTTGTTTAGCCCTGTCTTCCACTTATACACCTCTATCAGGTCGCCCCTCGCTCTACAGATACACCGCCAAAACCCTACATAAAGGCTGCTAAGAGCTGAGAAATAGCCAATTTAGATAACTGCCACAATATTGCAAGCCAGAGAGAGAGAGAGGTTCTAGTCGGTACATTCTTAAAGGTTGACAAGTCTGTTCTAGAATGTTCATGTTATTCATTTAATGTTCTTGCAAGTACCTGAGACACAACTTAGTGTTCTCATTTATTCAACACACAGTATATATGTAAATAGTATCCACAAGGAAGATATTTTATAGTCTTCAGGTGAGATTTTAGCGCAGGTAGTGTGTGTGTGTGTGTGTGTGTGTGTGTAATAATAATAATAATAATAATAATTGACGGTTTATTGAAAAAGTTCTGCAGCCCGAAGGCTGAAAATATACATTGGACATAAATGACTTATTACATACATTGGTGGTTTAACAAAAGCCTTCATTAGAGAAAGGTAAAGGAACATACAGTGAACATACAGATTAATGTAGGTGTTGAACAGCAAACTCGTAGTGTAGTAACTCCCTCCCAGATAGTGTTAGGAGGAACTCACGTGGTGTAGTAGTTCCCTCACAGATGGTGTTATGAGGGGCTTCACGTGTTGTAGTAATTCCCTCACAGATGGTGTTATGAGGGACCTGACGTGGTGTAGTAACTCCTTCACATATGGTGTTATGAGGGACCTGACGTGGTGTAGTAATTCCCTCACAGATGGTGTTATATGAGTGAGGTGTGGTCCCAGGCCTTCCTCTCGTAGACGGATTAACACATCGCTGGTTGTTGGGTCTCACGGGCCGTTATCACTGGGTACCTGGGACCTCACTGTGTGAAGGTTAACTTGGATACGACTGTTACTGTTCAGTTGTTCTCACTGACATTAAGCACTGTTCACCACTGTTCACCTCTGTTTAACACTGGTTCCATTCCTTTCCTAAATGAAATAGTAACTTCTGGCGAGAACTTGTTGATATTCCCGTGGGGAGGAGGGTTCAGGGGAGGGAGTTGGTATGGGCCAACTTAACAGTTGACCTGGCTGCTCCGAGAGGAGCGCCAGGTACGTCTTGACACTTCGGTGGTCAAGGATGTAGTGTGTGTGTGTGTGTGTGTGTGTGTGTGTGTGTCTGTGTGTGAGTGTATGTGTGTGTGTGTGGCAGCTCTTAGATGGCGGCCGTGAGAACAGATACAGCCTTATTAGAAGTGTTAGGTGTAGCGGTCATCAATATATAACATTACAGTGTTTTAATATATTGCTATTATAAGTCTCTATCACTGCTGTTGGTTATATTACATGAAGATAGAGGGAAGCGTGGAGGGTATATGTAAAATAAACGAATAAGTATAAAAAACATTAACCATATAATTAAAACAACTATTTACAGATCAAAGACAATAAATACAAATTATATAATCCTTAATTAATTTTTATATAAATATTTTGACTAAAACATGAGTCACCACAACCCCACGGGGAGGAGAGTATCTACCTCTTAGCCACGTGAGGAGGTGAAAGGTGAGACAATACCCTCAGGTCTAGAGCAATGGCTGAGGTTCAGTTACTTGAAGATGATTGGTCGATCGAAATTTATATGAACGGCTCATTCTTGTCCTATCCTTCTCTCCGTTTCTCATCTTTTAACGTCTTTTATAATAAGTGAAGTGTTACTGAAAAATACGCGACCCGCCTTTATCGCAAACATTTTAGCCTCGAAATTTTGAAACGTTACGAAGCCAAAATTTCTGCCATTTGGTCGCTTAACATCGCGGACGTGGCCGAACTGTACTAAGGCTTGGGCAATGTTCCGCTCAGTGGCCCAGGAAGGTATACCCCCCACAAAGACGGTGAAGTTCTGGCTCTTTGGGGAAGAGGGCCTACTTTTGACGTTTGGAGTCGAGTTCGGGTAAAACGTTTGAAGGGTCGGGATCGGTTTAGATGTTTGGGGGGTCGGGATCGGTTTAGATGTTTGGGGGGTCGGGATCGGTTTAGATGTTTGGGGGGTCGGGATCGGTTTAGATGTTTGGGGGGTCGGGATCGGTTTAGATATTTGAGGGGTCGGGTTAGGTATCGAGGAAGCTCTGGACGCTCCTGGTGGAAGGAGAACGAGGAACTTAACTCCTTTTAATGTGTGCTCCTGGGTTAGGATTTTATAGATTGGTTACCGTGTTTCAAACGTAACTACACCATAATTTCCCCTGAGAAACACACATGTGACGGTTCCGTACCGATCGAAGTACTATTTTAACTCTCCCTTTGTCGTATCTTTTGGTAGGTCCTGTACATAAACTTTATTTTCTTCCTCAGTGTTGTCGTCTTGAGGTTTAGTCTCGCGTGGTGACTGTGGCTGCGAAGATGGCGGACGTACTACACGGATTTTAGAACCTTTTAGCACGTGGTCCAATTTCAACACTTCCTCCATAGTTTTGTTAAACTCAAAGATAACAAAACCTCTATTTCCGTTCTTATAAACCTTTTGAACTTCTCCAAACCTTCCAAAATGGAAACGAATCTCGTCGTGTTGGAGACCATCCGGGAGATTTTGGATGAAAACTTTGGGCAATTCGTCATTGGAAGATTGGTCTCCGGAGTCCATATCTGACCCAGAGGGAGAGGGAGGATGTGTTGGGGGAGGAGGCGGTGGACAGGCGTCCCTCAAGGTGGCTAATGCTTTATCAAGTCCAGACTCTCCCTCAGAAATGTTCTTCCGGCACAACTTCTGAATCCTAAAAAAGAATTTTTTTGCATCCTTATTCATTTTCCTTAGGCATATATTATCGTACATCATGGATTCACTCGTTTCAAGCTTCCTTTTCTTGAGCTCCGGCTCTTCACTATCCGGCGAGACTTTTACTTTGTGTCCATCTAATGATCTTTTTTTAGCCTCGTCTTTTTCCTTTAGCAGGTTTGTCAGCTCGGGTTGGCTAGTCAGGAGAGCATCGGGCAGAAATGTTTTACTCAGTTCACATATTCTAGCTTTTGCCTGAATCATCTGTTTATCGAGGCTGAGCATGTCGTCTTCCCTTTCATCATGCTGGTCGTTTTCTTCTTCCTCTTCGAATTCAACTGGCATCGCTTCCAAGTCCCACTGATGGAACTGCTCTTTTTTTGTGTATATATCTTCTTGGGACACCTTCACCTCCTTCCCAAATATCTCTACTTTCCCTTCGTTAAGAACCTTCTTGACTTCGCTGTTGTCTGAGAACCTTATGAAACAATACCCGGCGGGACGACTCCTGGTAGTTGGTCTCTATAAACTGTCTACGTGCCCGAATGGTCTTAATGCCGATAAAATTTCCTCGTCGGTTGCGGCATGTGGCACCCCCATAAGAATAATCGAGGAATATCCCCATTTTCTATTATTAAATATTCTCCTTGAATCTCTAATCGACTTTTTATGACAGAGTTTACATCTACTTCTTGAAATTCAACTAATCCTTCGTCGCCATTCCGATTTACCACGAACTTATTTACAGAACCAAATTTTTTGAAATACTCTTGCACATATTGTGTGTCGAGGTTCCCAGGAGGGTAAAAGAATTCAATTTTTTTTACGGTCTGGCTTTCCTGGGTCACTGGCCCTAATGTCACCTCCTCAGAGGTCGACTGGCTTTCTTGGGTCACTGACCCTGATGTCACCTCCTCAGAGGTCGACTGGCATTCTTGGATCATGGGCTCCGATGACACCTCTTTAGGGGCCGACTGGCTCTCCTGGACCAGTGCCCCTGATGGGAGGTCTTCAGGGAAATATGCAGAAACTGTGTGGCCTAAAATGAGATGTTTTTGTTGGACAACGCCTTCAGCTGTCTTGGTGTTTTTAAAACCAATAACGATTTTCTGACAGCCATTCTCCTCTGACCTGAAAATATTTTTAACCTTCCCGAAAGTTTCGAATGAGTTGAGAATGTCTTGATCAGTGGCGTGACATGGTACACCCGTAAGGATGACCTTATGGGAATGAGTTTTCTTGATCTGGAGACTCACTGTCTGATTAAAGATTTCCATGCCATCTTCGAGGAGTTCAGCCACACGGGAGCCCTCCAAAAAGGTCACGGTGCCTCCCATACCATCACCGTCCAGAACAACGTCTTCGACTGTTCCATACTGCTTGAAGTAATCTTGGAGGATGTTGACGCCAATCCCCCGAGGTACATTTGAGAAAATGACTTTAGTAGTTTTATTACAGGTGTTGCTCATTATGATAAACCTTTTATAAATGTCTGGAAAAATATGTAATAAGAACTTGAAGAAAAAAATACCAATAAAGTATGATATTAAAGAATAAACCGAAACGTATCAACACAAAGTTCATGATTGGAAGATAAATTAATATAGTAAGAGGTTCATAGAGCAACAACAGTGATGTAGTTAAGAAGGTGGTGTTGTGTAGATGATGGTGTAGTGGGTGTAGTGTAGATGATGGTGTAGTGGGTGTAGTGTAGATGATGGTGTAGTGGGTGTAGTGTAGATGATTGTGTAGTGGGTGTAGTGTAGATGATGGTGTAGTGGGTGTAGTGGATGTAGTGTAGATGAGGGTGTAGTGGGTGTAGTGTAGATGAGGGTGTAGTGGGTGTAGTGTAGATGATGGTGTAGTGGGTGTAGTGTAGATGATGGTAGTGGGTGTAGTGTAGATGATGGTGTAGTGGGTGTAGTGTAGATGATGGTAGTGGGTGTAGTGTAGATGATGGTGTAGTGGGTGTAGTGTAGATGATTGTGTAGTGGGTGTAGTGTAGATGATGGTGTAGTGGGTGTAGTGTAGATGATGGTGTAGTGGGTGTAGTGTAGATGATGGTGTAGTGGATGTAGTGTAGATGATGGTGTAGTGGGTGTAGTGTAGATGATGGTGTAGTGTAGATGATGGTGTAGTGGGTGTAGTGTAGATGATGGTGTAGTGGGTGTAGTGTAGATGATTGTGTAGTGGATGTAGTGTAGATGATTGTGTAGTGGGTGTAGTGTAGTGTAGTGTAGGTTAGGTTAATTAGAAAGGTGAGGTTAAGAGCTGTGAGGTGATAATACTGATACACTACGACTTACAATGACCACAAACAAGACAGGAGTAATACATGATGTAGACGTGATGTAGACGTGGTGTAGACGTGGTGTACACGTGATGTAGACGTGATGTAGAGCGTGATGGCAGCAGTGGTTGACTGTAGACGTGAGTGTAAACGTGAGTAGAGGCGTGGTGTAGGCGTGGTGTAGACTGTAGACGTGATGTAGACGTGATGTAGACGTGGTATAGACGTGGTGTAGACGTGATGTAGACTGTAGACGTGATGTAGAAGTGGTGTAGACGTGATGTAGACGTGGTGTAGACGTGATGTAGACTGTAGACGTGATGTAGACGTGATGTAGACGTGATGTAGACTGTAGACGTGATGTAGACTGTAGACGTGATGTAGACGTGATTACTAAAACAGATGTAATGATTCAAGATTTGTAAGTTGAGATGCTGTTGTATTAAGACCAAGATGTGTAGCTGCTATGCTTATAGAGAGAGGAGTGAGGGTAGTAGTAGTAGTAGTAGTAGTGTCATACAAGTGTAGCCCCATCATACAACCAGTGTAGCCCCGTCATACACATAATTAACGGGAATAATGTGTACCTGGAATTATCAAGGTAAATGTCACTAGCATCGGTAAAGTTGTGTGTTTGTGTGTGTGTGTTGAAATCCTGTTTGAATATTCTAAGTATTACACACTAGTTAAAACGAGAGAGAGAGAGAGAGAGAGAGAGAGAGAGGCCACAACACAGACCTCGTGGCGGGCGCAGCAGCTTCTCCCAGATGGTAACGTAAAGTGTTACAAATATCGCGGGTGAACATCACGGCCAGAGTACCCAGCTTGGCTATAAACATCAAACCAACAGTCTCTCTGCTTTTCTCCCTCAATTTTATCTCGTCTTTTCTCTACTTTTCCCCTGTAACTTTGATCAACCAGCAACATTTGATACTTTGATACATTTATATATTTTTCCTATACTTTTTTGTAACTTTTTTCAATATTCTATCATTGTATAAGTTTTGTGTATTAAGTTGTAATGGAAAAAAAGAACCATCAACCCAGTCGGCCATTGAACACCTAACAAAATTCAGTGGGATACAGGGCAGACCCGTTTACACCCAACCCCTATCGCTCGTATATCCATCCAACATATGTTTCAAGCTATCCAACGATTCGAGTTAATGATGATGTTTGGTAGCTTGTTCCACTCATCCACTACTCTATTTCCAAACCAATGTTTACCTATCTCGCGCCTAAATCTAAATTTGTCTAATTTAAAACCATTGTTACGAGTTCGCTCCTGTTGGATAGTTTGAGTACCTTTGATATATCACCTTTGTTCAGCCCTGACTTCCATTTTACACCTCTATCATGTCGCCCCTCGCTCTACGTCTCTCGAGGGAGTGCAAATTAAGATGCTTTAACCTGTCTCTATACTCAAGGTTCCTAATGCCCGGGATTAGTCTCGTCATTCTCCTCTGAATTCTGTCCAAGGATTCTATATCCATTCTGTAGTACAGTGACCAGAACTGAACTGCGTAATCCTCATACAGACACTACAGAGACTCTACAGATACACCGCCAAAACCCTACATAAAGGCTGCTAAGAGCTGAGAAATAGCCAATTTAGATAACTGCCACAATATTGCAAGCCAGAGAGAGAGAGAGAGAGAGAGAGAGGTTCTAGTCGGTACATTCTTAAAGGTTGACAAGTCTGTTCTAGAATGTTCATGTTATTCATTTAATGTTCTTGCAAGTACCTGAGACACAACTTAGTGTTCTCATTTATTCAACACACAGTATATATGTAAATAGTATCCACAAGGAAGATATTTTATAGTCTTCAGGTGAGATTTTAGCGCAGGTAGTGTGTGTGTGTGTGTGTGTGTGTGTGTGTGTGTGTGTGTAATAATAATAATAATAATAATAATTGACGGTTTATTGAAAAAGTTCTGCAGCCCGAAGGCTGAAAATATACATTGGACATAAATGACTTATTACATACATTGGTGGTTTAACAAAAGCCTTCATTAGAGAAAGGTAAAGGTACATACAGTGAACATACAGATTAATGTAGGTGTTGAACAGCAAACTCGTAGTGTAGTAACTCCCTCCCAGATAGTGTTAGGAGGAACTCACGTGGTGTAGTAGTTCCCTCACAGATGGTGTTATGAGGGGCCTCACGTGGTGTAGTAACTCCTTCACATATGGTGCTATGAGGGACCTGACGTGGTGTAGTAATTCCCTCACAGATGGTGTTATATGAGTGAGGTGTGGTCCCAGGCCTTCCTCTCGTAGACGGATTAACACATCGCTGGTTGTTGGGTCTCACGGGCCGTTATCACTGGGTACCTGGGACCTCACTGTGTGAAGGTTAACTTGGATACGACTGTTACTGTTCAGTTGTTCTCACTGACATTAAGCACTGTTCACCACTGTTCACCTCTGTTTAACACTGGTTCCATTCCTTTCCTAAATGAAATAGTAACTTCTGGCGAGAACTTGTTGATATTCCCGTGGGGAGGAGGGTTCAGGGGAGGGAGTTGGTATGGGCCAACTTAACAGTTGACCTGGCTGCTCCGAGAGGAGCGCCAGGTACGTCTTGACACTTCGGTGGTCAAGGATGTAGTGTGTGTGTGTGTGTGTGTGTGTGTGTGTGTGTCTGTGTGTGAGTGTATGTGTGTGTGTGTGGCAGCTCTTAGATGGCGGCCGTGAGAACAGATACAGCCTTATTAGAAGTGTTAGGTGTAGCGGTCATCAATATATAACATTACAGTGTTTTAATATATTGCTATTATAAGTCTCTATCACTGCTGTTGGTTATATTACATGAAGATAGAGGGAAGCGTGGAGGGTATATGTAAAATAAACGAATAAGTATAAAAAACATTAACCATATAATTAAAACAACTATTTACAGATCAAAGACAATAAATACAAATTATATAATCCTTAATTAATTTTTATATAAATATTTTGACTAAAACATGAGTCACCACAACCCCACGGGGAGGAGAGTATCTACCTCTTAGCCACGTGAGGAGGTGAAAGGTGAGACAATACCCTCAGGTCTAGAGCAATGGCTGAGGTTCAGTTACTTGAAGATGATTGGTCGATCGAAATTTATATGAACGGCTCATTCTTGTCCTATCCTTCTCTCCGTTTCTCATCTTTTAACGTCTTTTATAATAAGTGAAGTGTTACTGAAAAATACGCGACCCGCCTTTATCGCAAACATTTTAGCCTCGAAATTTTGAAACGTTACGAAGCCAAAATTTCTGCCATTTGGTCGCTTAACATCGCGGACGTGGCCGAACTGTACTAAGGCTTGGGCAATGTTCCGCTCAGTGGCCCAGGAAGGTATACCCCCCACAAAGACGGTGAAGTTCTGGCTCTTTGGGGAAGAGGGCCTACTTTTGACGTTTGGAGTCGAGTTCGGGTAAAACGTTTGAAGGGTCGGGATCGGTTTAGATGTTTGGGGGGTCGGGATCGGTTTAGATGTTTGGGGGGTCGGGATCGGTTTAGATGTTTGGGGGGTCGGGATCGGTTTAGATGTTTGGGGGGTCGGGATCGGTTTAGATATTCGAGGGGTCGGGTTAGGTATCGAGGAAGCTCTGGACGCTCCTGGTGGAAGGAGAACGAGGAACTTAACTCCTTTTAATGTGTGCTCCTGGGTTAGGATTTTATAGATTGGTTACCGTGTTTCAAACGTAACTACACCATAATTTCCCCTGAGAAACACACATGTGACGGTTCCGTACCGATCGAAGTACTATTTTAACTCTCCCTTTGTCGTATCTTTTGGTAGGTCCTGTACATAAACTTTATTTTCTTCCTCAGTGTTGCCGTCTTGAGGTTTAGTCTCGCGTGGTGACTGTGGCTGCGAAGATGGCGGACGTACTACACGGATTTTAGAACCTTTTAGCACGTGGTCCAATTTCAACACTTCCTCCATAGTTTTGTTAAACTCAAAGATAACAAAACCTCTATTTCCGTTCTTATAAACCTTTTGAACTTCTCCAAACCTTCCAAAATGGAAACGAATCTCGTCGTGTTGGAGACCATCCGGGAGATTTTGGATGAAAACTTTGGGCAATTCGTCATTGGAAGATTGGTCTCCGGAGTCCATATCTGACCCAGAGGGAGAGGGAGGATGTGTTGGGGGAGGAGGCGGTGGACAGGCGTCCCTCAAGGTGGCTAATGCTTTATCAAGTCCAGACTCTCCCTCAGAAATGTTCTTCCGGCACAACTTCTGAATCCTAAAAAAGAATTTTTTTGCATCCTTATTCATTTTCCTTAGGCATATATTATCGTACATCATGGATTCACTCGTTTCAAGCTTCCTTTTCTTGAGCTCCGGCTCTTCACTATCCGGCGAGACTTTTACTTCGTGTCCATCTAATGATCTTTTTTTAGCCTCGTCTTTTTCCTTTAGCAGGTTTGTCAGCTCGGGTTGGCTAGTCAGGAGAGCATCGGGCAGAAATGTTTTACTCAGTTCACATATTCTAGCTTTTGCCTGAATCATCTGTTTATCGAGGCTGAGCATGTCGTCTTCCCTTTCATCATGCTGGTCGTTTTCTTCTTCCTCTTCGAATTCAACTGGCATCGCTTCCAAGTCCCACTGATGGAACTGCTCTTTTTTTGTGTATATATCTTCTTGGGACACCTTCACCTCCTTCCCAAAGATCTCTACTTTCCCTTCGTTAAGAACCTTCTTGACTTCGCTGTTGTCTGAGAACCTTATGAAACAATACCCGGCGGGACGACTCCTGGTAGTTGGTCTCTATAAACTGTCTACGTGCCCGAATGGTCTTAATGCCGATAAAATTTCCTCGTCGGTTGCGGCATGTGGCACCCCCCATAAGAATAATCGAGGAATATCCCCATTTTCTATTATTAAATATTCTCCTTGAATCTCTAATCGACTTTTTATGACAGAGTTTACATCTACTTCTTGAAATTCAACTAATCCTTCGTCGCCATTCCGATTTACCACGAACTTCTTTACAGAACCAAATTTTTTGAAATACTCTTGCACATATTGTGTGTCGAGGTTCCCAGGAGGGTAAAAGAATTCAATTTTTTTTACGGTCTGGCTTTCCTGGGTCACTGGCCCTAATGTCACCTCCTCAGAGGTCGACTGGCTTTCTTGGGTCACTGACCCTGATGTCACCTCCTCAGAGGTCGACTGGCATTCTTGGATCATGGGCTCCGATGACACCTCTTTAGGGGCCGACTGGCTCTCCTGGACCAGTGCCCCTGATGGGAGGTCTTCAGGAAAATATGCTGAAACTGTGTGGCCTAAAATGAGATGTTTTTGTTGGACAACGCCTTCAGCTGTCTTTGTGTTTTTAAAACCAATAACGATTTTCTGACAGCCATTCTCCTCTGACCTGAAAATATTTTTAACCTTCCCGAAAGTTTCGAATGAGTTGAGAATGTCTTGATCAGTGGCGTGACATGGTACACCCGTAAGGATGACCTTATGGGAATGAGTTTTCTTGATCTGGAGACTCACTGTCTGGTTAAAGATTTCCATGCCATCTTCGAGGAGTTCAGCCACACGGGAGCCCTCCAAAAAGGTCACGGTGCCTCCCATACCATCACCGTCCAGAACAACGTCTTCGACTGTTCCATACTGCTTGAAGTAATCTTGGAGGATGTTGACGCCAATCCCCCGAGGTACATTTGAGAAAATGACTTTAGTAGATTTATTACAGGTGTTGCTCATTATGATAAACCTTTTATAAATGTCTGGAAAAATATATAATAAAAACTTGACGAAAAAAATACCAATAAAGTATGATATTAAAGAATAAACCGAAACGTATCAACACAAAGTTCATGATTGGAAGATAAATTAATATAGTAAGAGGTTCATTGAGCAACAACAGTGATGTAGTTAAGAAGGTGGTGTTGTGTAGATGATGGTGTAGTGGGTGTAGTGTAGATGATGGTGTAGTGGGTGTAGTGTAGATGATTGTGTAGTGGGTGTAGTGTAGATGATTGTGTAGTGGGTGTAGTGTAGATGATGGTGTAGTGGGTGTAGTGTAGATGATGGTGTAGTGGATGTAGTGTAGATGAGGGTGTAGTGGTGTAGATGATGGTGTAGGGTGTATGAGATGGTGTAGTGGGTGTAGTGTAGATGTATGGTGTAGTGGGTGTAGTGTAGATGATGGTGTAGTGGGTGTAGTGTAGATGATTGTGTAGTGGGTGTAGTGTAGATGATGGTGTAGTGGGTGTAGTGTAGATGATGGTGTAGTGGGTGTAGTGTAGATGATGGTGTAGTGGATGTAGTGTAGATGATGGTGTAGTGGGTGTAGTGTAGATGATGGTGTAGTGTAGATGATGGTGTAGTGGGTGTAGTGTAGATGATGGTGTAGTGGGTGTAGTGTAGATGATTGTGTAGTGGATGTAGTGTAGATGATTGTGTAGTGGGTGTAGTGTAGTGTAGTGTAGGTTAGGTTAATTAGAAAGGTGAGGTTAAGAGCTGTGAGGTGATAATACTGATACACTACGACTTACAATGACCACAAACAAGACAGGAGTAATACATGATGTAGACGTGATGTAGACGTGGTGTAGACGTGGTGTACACGTGATGTAGACGTGATGTAGACTGTGTAGACGTGATGTAGACGTGGTGTAGACGTGATGTAGACGTGATGTAGACTGTAGACGTGATGTAGGCGTGGTGTTGACTGCAGACGTGATGTAGCGTGGCTAGACGTGGTGTGGGCGTGTAGACTGTAGACGTGATGTAGACGTGATGTGGACTGTATACGTGATGTGACGTGGTGTAGACGTGATGTAGACTGTAGACGTGGTGTAGAAGTTATGTAGAAGTTATGCAGGTATGGGTGGACGTGATGTAGACGTGATGTAGACGTGATGTAGACATGATGTAGACGTGATGTAGACTGTAGACGTGATGTAGACTGTAGACGTGATGTAGACGTGATTACTAAAACAGATGTAATGATTCAAGATTTGTAAGTTGAGATGCTGTTGTATTAAGACCAAGATGTGGCTGTATGCTTATAAGAGGTGAGGTAGTAGTAGTAGTGTCATACAAGTGTAGCATCATACAACCAGTGTAGCCCGTCATACACATAATTAACGGGAATATGTACCTGGAATTATCAAGGTAAATGTCACTAGCATCGGTAAAGTTGTGTGTTTGTGTGTGTTGTGAAATCTGTTTGAATATTATTACACACTAGTTAAAACGAGAGAGCACAACCAGACCTTCGGCACTTCTCCCAGATGGTAACGTAAAGTGTTACAAATGTCGCGGGTAAACATCACGGCCAGAGTACTTGGCTATAAACATCTAACCAACAGTATCTTTTCTCCATCAATTTTATCTCGTCTTTTCTCTACTTTCCTGTAACTTTGATCATCCAGCAACATTTGATACTTTGATACATTTATATATTTTTCCTATACTTTTTGTAACTTTTTCAATATTCTATCATTGTCTAAGTTTGTGTATTAGTTGTAATGAAAAAGAACCATCAACCCAGTCGGCCATTGAACACCTAACAAAATTCAGTGGGATACAGGGCAGACCTGTTTACACAACCCCTATCGCTCGTATATCCATCCAACATATGTTTCAAGCTATCCAACGATTCGAGTTATGATGATGTTTGGTAACTTGTTCCACTCATCCACTACTCTATTTCCAAACCAATGTTTACCTATCTCGCGCCTAAATCTAAATTTGTCTAATTTAAAACCATTGTTACGAGTTCGCTCCTGGTTGGATAGTTTGAGTACTTTGATATATCACCTTTGTTCAGCCCTGACTTCCATTTTACACCTCTATCATGTCGCCCTCGCTCTACGTCTCTCGAGGAGTGCAAATTAAGATGCTTTAACCTGTCTCTATACTCAAGGTTCCTAATGCCGGGATTAGTCTCGTCATTCTCCTCTGAATTCTGTCCAAGGATTCTATATCCATTCTGTAGTACAGTGACCAGAACTGAACTGCGTAATCCTCATACAGACACATAAGAACATAAGAACATAAGAATGGGCTGAGCGGGCCTATTGCCATACTGCAGTCCGTTTACTAACTATTGCTCATATGGCATCCAACCTATTTTGAAGCAATTCCGTATTCAGTTAATGATGATTTGGTAACTTGTTCCATTATCACCTCTGTTTCCAAACCAGTGTTTACTATTTCACGCCTAATCTTTGTCTAATTTAAACTGTTACAGTTCGCTCCTGGTGATAATTTGAGTACCTTTGTAATGTCCTTTGTTTAGCCCTGTTTCCACTTATACACCTCTATCAGGTCGCCCTCCGCTCTGATACACCGCCAAACCCTACATAAAGGCTGCTAAGAGCTGAGAAATAGCCAATTTAGATAACTGCCACAATATTGCAAGCCAGAGAGAGAGAGAGGTTCTAGTCGGTACATTCTGGTTGACAAGTCTGTTCTAGAATGTTCATGTTATTCATTTAATGTTCTTGCAAGTACCTGAGACACAACTTAGTGTTCTCATTTATTCAACACACAGTATATGTAAATAGTATCCACAAGGAAGATATTTTATAGTCTTCAGGTGATTTAGCGCAGGTAGTGTGTGTGTGTGTGTGTGTGTGTGTGTGTGTGTGTGTGTGTAATAATAATAATAATAATAATAATTGACGGTTTATTGAAGTTCTGCAGCCCGAAGGCTGAAAATATACATTGGACATAAATGACTTATTACATACATTGGTGGTTTAACAAAAGCCTTCATTAGAGAAAGGTAAAGGAACATACAGTGAACATACAGATTAATGTAGGTGTTGAACAGCAAACTCAGTGTAGTAACTCCCTCCCAGATAGTGTTAGGAGGAACTCACGTGGTGTAGTAGTTCCTCACAGATGGTGTTATGAGGGGCTTCACGTGGTGTAGTATTCCCTCACAGATGGTGTTATGAGGGACCTGACGTGGTGTAGTAACTCCTTCACATATGGTGTTATGAGGACCTGACGTGGTGTAGTAATTCCTCACAGATGGTGTTATATGAGTGAGGTGTGGTCCCAGGCCTTCCTCTCGTAGACGGAATTAACACATCGCTGGTTGTTGGGTCTCACGGGCCGTTATCACTGGGTACCTGGGACCTCACTGTGTGAAGGTTAACTGGATACGACTGTTACTGTTCAGTTGTTCTCACTGACATTAAGCACTGTTCACCACTGTTCACCCTGTTTAACACTGGTTCCATTCCTTTCCTAAATGAAATAGTAACTTCTGGCGAGAACTTGTTGATATTCCCGTGGGAGGAGGGTTCAGGGAGGGAGTTGGTATGGGCCAACATAGAGTGACCTGGCTGCCTGAGGAGCGGCCAGGTACGTCTTGACCCTTTCGGTGGTCATGATGTAGTGTGTGTGTGTGTGTGTGTGTGTGTGAGTGTATGTGTGTGTGTGTGGCAGTTTCTAGGTGGCGGCCGAGAACAGATACAGCCTTATTAGAAGTGTTAGGTGTAGCGGTCATCAATATATAACATTACAGTGTTTTAATATATTGCTATTATAAGTCTCTATCACTGCTGTTGGTTATATTACATGAAGATAGAGGAAGCGGAGGGTATATGTAAAATAAACGAATAAGTATAAAAAACATTAACCATATAATTAAAACAACTATTTACAGATCAAAGACAATAAATACAAATTATATAATCCTTAATTAATTTTATATAAATATTTTGACTAAAACATGAGTCACCACAACCCCACGGGGAGGAGAGTATCTACTCTTAGCCACGTGAGGAGGTGAAAGGTGAGACACACCTCAGGTCTAGAGCAATGGCTGAGGTTCAGTTACTTGAAGATGATTGGTCGATCAAATTTATATGAACGGCTCATTCTTGTCCTATCCTTCTCCGTTTCTCATCTTTTAACGTCTTTATAATAAGTGAAGTGTTACTGAAATACGCGACCCGCCTTTATCGCAAACATTTTAGCCTCGAAATTTTGAAACGTTACGAAGCCAAAATTTCTGCCATTTGGTCGCTTAACATCGCGGACGTGGCCGAACTGTACTAAGGCTTGGGCAATGTTCCGCCCAGTGGCCCAGGAAGGTATAACCCCCACAGAAACGGTGAAGTTCTGGCCTTTGGGGAAGAGGGCCTACTTTTGACGTTTGGAGTCGAGTTCGGGTAAAACGTTTGAAGGGTCGGGATCGGTTTAGATGTTTGGGGTCGGATCGGTTTAGATGTTTGGGGGTCGGGATCGTTTAGATGTTTGGGGTCGCGGTTTAGATGTTTGGGGGTCGATCGGTTTAGATGTTTGGGGGTCGGATCGGTTTAGATATTCGAGGGGTCGGGTTAGGTATCGAGGAAGCTCTGACGCCCTGGTGGAAGGAGAACGAGGAACTTCTACCCTTTTAATGTGTGCTCCTGGGTTAGATTTTATAGATTGGTTACCGTGTTTCAAACGTAACTACACCATAATTTCCTGAGAAACACATGACGGTTCCGTACCGATCGAAGTACTATTTTAACTCTCCCTTTGTCGTATCTTTTGGTAGGTCCTGTACATAAACTTTATTTTCTTCCTCAGTGTTGTCGTCTTGAGGTTTAGTCTCGCGTGGTGACTGTGGCTGCGAAGATGGCGGACGTACTACACGGATTTTAGAACCTTTTAGCACGTGGTCCAATTTCAACACTTCCTCCATAGTTTTGTTAAACTCAAAGATAACAAAACCTCTATTTCCGTTCTTATAAACCTTTGAACTTCTCCAAACCTTCCAAAATGGAAACGAATCTCGTCGTGTTGGAGACCATCCGGGAGATTTGGATGAAAACTTTGGGCAATTCGTCATTGGAAGATTGGTCTCCGGAGTCCATATCTGACCCAGAGGGAGAGGGAGGATGTGTTGGGGAGGAGGCGGTGGACAGGCGTCCCTCAAGGTGGCTAATGCTTTATCAAGTCCAGACTCTCCTCAGAAATGTTCTTCCGGCACAACTTCTGAATCCCTAAAAAGAATTTTTTGCATCCTTATTCATTTTCCTTAGGCATATATTATCGTACATCATGGATTCACCTGTTTCACTTCCTTTCTTGAGCTCCGGCTCTTCACTATCCGGCGAGACTTTTACTTTGTGTCCATCTAATGATCTTTTTAGCCTCGTCTTTTTCCTTTAGCAGGTTTGTCAGCTCGGGTTGGCTAGTCAGGAGAGCATCGGGCAGAAATGTTTTACTCAGTTCACATATTCTAGCTTTTGCCTGAATCATCTGTTTATCGAGGCTGAGCATGTCGTCTTCCTTCATCATGCTGGTCGTTTTCTTCTTCCTCTTCGAATTCAACTGGCATCGCTTCCAAGTCCCACTGATGGAACTGCTCTTTTTGTATATATCTTGACACCTTCACCTCCTTCCCAAATATCTCTACTTTCCCTTCGTTAAGAACCTTCTTGACTTCGCTGTTGTCTGAGAACCTTATGAAACAATACCCGGCGGACGACTCCTGTAGTTGGTCTCTATAAACTGTCTACGTGCCCGAATGGTCTTAATGCCGATAAAATTTCCTCGTCGGTTGCGGCATGTGGCACCCCCATAAGAATAATCGAGGAATATCCCCATTTTCTATTATTAAATATTCTCCTTGAATCTCTAATCGACTTTTTATGACAGAGTTTACATCTACTTTGAAATTCAACTAATCCTTCGTCGCCATTCCGATTTACCACGAACTTATTTACAGAACCAAATTTTTGAAATACTCTGCACATATTGTGTGTCGAGGTTCCCAGGAGGGTAAAAGAATTCAATTTTTTACGGTCTGGCTTTCCTGGGTCACTGGCCCTAATGTCACCTCCTCAGAGGTCGACTGGCTTTCTTGGGTCACTGACCTGATGTCACCTCCTCAGAGGTCGACTGGCATTCTTGGATCATGGGCTCCGATGACACCTCTTTAGGGCCGACTGGCTCTCCTGGACCAGTGCCCTGATGGGAGGTCTTCAGAATATGCGAAACTGTGTGGCCTAAAATGAGATGTTTTTGTTGGACAACGCCTTCAGCTGTCTTTGTGTTTTAAAACCAATAACGATTTTCTGACAGCCATTCTCCTCTGACCTGAAAATATTTTTAACCTTCCCGAAAGTTTCGAATGAGTTGAGAATGTCTTGATCAGTGGCGTGACATGGTACACCCGTAAGGATGACCTTATGGGAATGAGTTTTCTTGATCTGGAGACTCACTGTCTGGTTAAAGATTTCCATGCCATCTTCGAGGAGTTCAGCCACACGGAGCCCTCCAAAAGGTCACGGTGCCTCCCATACCATCACCGTCCAGAACAACGTCTTCGACTGTTCCATACTGCTTGAAGTAATCTTGGAGGATGTTGACGCCAATCCCCGAGGTACATTTGAGAAAATGACTTTAGTAGATTTATTACAGGTGTTGCTCATTATGATAAACCTTTTATAAATGTCTGGAAAAATATATAATAAAAACTTGACGAAAAAATACCAATAAAGTATGATATTAAAGAATAAACCGAAACGTATCAACACAAAGTTCATGATTGGAAGATAAATTAATATAGTAAGAGGTTCATTGAGCAACAACAGTGATGTAGTTAAGAAGGTGGTGTTGTGTAGATGATGGTGTAGTGGGTGTAGTGTAGATGATGGTGTAGTGGGTGTAGTGTAGATGATTGTGTAGTGGGTGTAGTGTAGATGATTGTGTAGTGGGTGTAGTGTAGATGATGGTAGTGGGTGTAGTGTAGATGATGGTAGTGGATGTAGTGATGAGGTGTAGTGGGTGTAGTGTAGATGAGGGTGTAGTGGGTGTAGTGTAGATGATGGTGTAGTGGGTGTAGTGTAGATGATGGTGTAGTGGGTGTAGTGTAGATGATGGTAGTGGGTGTAGTGTAGATGATGGTGTAGTGGGTGTAGTGTAGAGATGGTGTAGGTGTAGTGTAGATGATTGTGTAGTGGGTGTAGTGTAGATGATGGTAGTGGGTGTGTGTAGATGATGGTGTAGTGGGTGTAGTGTAGATGATGGTGTAGTGGATGTAGTGTAGATGATGGTGTAGTGGGTGTAGTGTAGATGATGGTGTAGTGTAGATGATGGTGTAGGGTGTAGTGTAGATGATGGTGTAGTGTAGGATGATTGTGTAGTGGGTGTAGTGTAGATGATTGTGTAGTGGGTGTAGTGTAGTGTAGTGTAGTGTAGG
>NW_024735554.1:3906150-3920738 GCF_018991925.1 Homarus americanus
TCGATGCTTCGTTTCGGTTACACGTATTGCTCTGGAGGTGGCCACCTGGTTGAGTAAGATCCTGCCGTAGGTGGGCGCCTCTTGCACGATGAATGTGAGCTTTACTGGTTCAGAGTCAGGGTCGGTCGCCGTGAGCACCTGGGTAGTAATAGCGGCCTGCTGACCTTCCAGAACCTTGACCATGGCACCCACAGTGCCAGGCTCTTGCTCCAGTAGCTGCGGAGGCTCGTCGTCAATGGGCTCGATATCAATGAAGAAGTTAATGGGCAAGGTGTGGACCCCGTCACTGACCTCCAGGTTGAAGCTGTCTCTGTCCATTTCGTCTTGACCATTGTTGACATACTTGATGAAGCGGTTGACGATGTCTCGTCTGGTGAACAGGTTCTCTGGTGCCAGGTTGAGGCTGTTGTACATAAGGCTGCCGTGGCTTGGCACTTTGATGACCTTAAACACTAAGTTGTCCAGCTGTGTGTCTGGGTCAGACACGTCGAGGTGTCTCGTGGTGATGACCACCTCGCTACGCTCACCAACCTTCTTCAACCCGCTGTTGTGTACCTCCGGCGGCTGGTTGTTGACGGGCGTCAAGAAGATGGTGAATGTCTGCCCCGACAGGAGGTTGCCAGCCTTGTCCTCCACTTGGAACTTGAACTGGATGATCCTGGGAACAATTCCCAGTTCCTGATCCGGCGGCTTGTAGGAAACCTTGTGATGGTTGACCTGAGCCTGAGTGAAGGACTCCACGATAGTCTCCGAGGCTTCCATGAGGACGAGGCTCCCTGGAGACATGGGGTCGTTGGTGTCCACGTTGTAGAGAGGCTGGACGCGGTATACCAGTGAACTGTCCGGAGAGTCGAGGTCGATGTACCGGAGACTCTCCTTGGTGAGGGAGGTGAGCTTGTGCTCGTGCACCATCAGTGACAGGGAACACCCACTGTCCAGCTCGGGAGGGATGTCGTCCACTGGCAGGACTTTAATGTTTACCTCCAGAGTGTCGGACTCATTGGGCGGGTCATTGTTATCTGAGAGTATGAAGTGTACTGTGTCCATGACGGGGGTCGTCTGGTGCTCTCCGTGGTGGACGTAGTGAAGGAAGCCATCAGTTATGTCTCGCTGTGTCCACACGCTGGCCGTCTTCTCGTACTGGTTGTTGATATACTGCCACTGTTCAGGACGGGGCGGCAGAGACTGCCGACGCAGGATGAGTGACCCCAGCCGTGGTTTAGGATCCTGGAGGATGTAGGTGATGTTGGCGTCGTCACTGTCGACGTCCGTGGCGCTCAGGAGGAAGGGCGTGATCTCCACCTCCTCATTTTTTCTTAGCACGAATCCTGTGTTGACGTGGGCGATGGGTGGCTCGTCGTCCTCGGGGAAGATGGTGATGGGGAAGAGGAACTCGATCTCGTGTTGGCCGTCACTCATCCTGAGGAGGAGGTTGTCAGTGTAGGTGTCAGTGTGGTCGTGTTGGTACACCACCACGCCAGTGTCCAGGTCTGCTGGGGAGAAGATCTTAGTGGGGGCGTCCATCAGCAGCAGGCGGCCGTGTCTCAGTCCGCCTGTTATAGTTAGAGTCACGTCTTCCAGATTATCCTCGTCAGCGATTTCAAGGTTCTTGGTTGAGCTGAGACGCCGAGACTGACCCTCGAACAGCTGTAACCCGGCGTTCTTGAGGGTGAGGGGCGCCGCTGTCATCTTAGGGTTGACGACGATCATAATTGTGAAGGGAGGCGAGGACAGACCTTCGTCGTCCAGGACCTCGAATTCGATCTCGAAAACTCGCTTGGAAATTGAGTCCTCCGCCGGTGGCTTGTAAACGATCTTCAGGTTGATGATGTCCCTCTGGTAGAAGGAGGCGACGGGGAGGCTCTGGTCGTCAGTGCTCACTAACAAACCTTCCCTGTAGCCCAGCGGCCTCGTCACTTTGAACACTAATCTCCCAAGTGCTGTCTCGCTGTCCACTACTGTCACCACAGACGGTGTCAGCGGCGCCATAGCAAACTGGTTCACATCCAGCAGGAGAAGAGACTCGTGCGACACGCTGGGGGCCGTGTTGTCCCTCCCTGGGTGGATACGAACAGGAAACTGGAAGTATTCTTGCTTGAGCAGCGTCATGGTGTTCCGGTCATACAGCTCCACCACGGCGGGGATGTGGTCCAGCTTGGTTGAGGACTCCACTGTGTGCTTATACCTGACGCCCGACTCGAGGAACCTATTACAGGGCAGCATGTAACCCACGGGAGGGCTGCCCGAGTCTGAGATGACAGTGCCATACCTGGGCAGGTCAGATTGCCTATCGAGGAGGGTGATCTTACACTCGTGGCGAGACTCATCAAAGGCGAAGACGATGTTGCCTCTGTGGATGTGATCACTGATACCCAGCAGCTGATTCACGCTGAGGGGCACCAGTCTGGTCACCATCTCCAGCTGCATGTCGTACAGGATCCTCACGGAGATGGTGAAGGGGATGATGAAGGTGTCTCGCCGTGTGTCGTAACGCAGCAGGAGTTTGACGGTGTCCTCTGACAGTTGTTGACCTCCCAGGTGTGTGTATTGAACTTCATTAAGGCCAAAATTACAGGTAAAATTTGAAGGCATGAGTTTACCTGGTCGCTGTGTCATGGGCTCATTTTCAACTACCTTCACCTGACAGCGATGACCTGGCCTGACCTTAATTTTCAGGTCTGTCTCCGAGTCCAGGTACTTGACTCTCCCGTAAGGCACCTCCAGCTGACGGTTCACCAGGATGATGTCTTCCTCTTCTATGACGTCCTCGTAAAGATTTCCTTCCTTATAAAAAGTTTCAAACGACCCTCCAGTCAGGTCGTCTCCCTCGTAGTAATAATCTCCCTCACCGTCGGCATGACCTCTAGTGCTCACCCCCCCGACAGTCTCGTCACCGTCAGTAGCGGGGACAGATGGATCAAACCACAAGTCGTCACCTGCCTCTCCTACACCCCGAGTGTTGTGTGTCCACCACCTGTCTCCTCCCCCAGCTACACTTAACTGCTCACTGTTGTCCTGTGAACCACCTGAAGGTCTGAACTGACCTGAACTGATGCTCCCACTCTGAGGGACGAGCCCCTGGTGGGGAGAGTCGTGTTGAGAAAGGGGTCGCTGAGGGAATACTGACGAAGGTAGTGAGGTTCCCACCCCAGCACCCTGTGGCAAGAGGGGTGCCAGAGGTGTGTCGAACCTGGAGGCGGGAGACGGCAGGACGGGAGGCGGGGCTCCCCTTGTTGCTGGGTAACCAAACGTGGCGTGAGAGCCAGTGTAGGTGGACGACGGTGGCCTCACTGTTCTCTGAGGTGTCAACGACGATGTCATTACGTCGTCGTCGAGGGAGTTGTCGTCGTACTCATCAAAATAGTCGTCCTTATAGTCACCGCTGTATTCATCATACCAGCTGTCGTGCTGACCCCTCACCTGCACGACACACACCACCACCAACACAACAATAGTCTTCATGTCACACACACAGTACTACTCACTCACTGATCAATGACACTAAACACTGTACACATTATTGTCTCTATCACCAACGAGATCATAAGACCAGCCTCGGTACAATCATTAAAGTTGTCAAGTTTATTCCCTATAAAAACATTAAAACCTCGAGTTCATTATCCCCGAAAACAGCGAAAGTCTCAAGTCTGAGTGATTAAAGAAACATTAAGTCCATCTACGGTAAATTACAAGTCCAACTGACGTGTCTGACTCTGACCACTAAGTCCGGAGAATGCCCCGTGTTGGACGTAAGGACTAAGGACTCACAAGAACGACTCAACAGTTAGTGCGAGTCACCGAGGGCACCTGGCGAGCTGGGCACCACCTCACTCCACGACGTCTACCCACACACTGCACGGCCAGCCACCTTACCCCAGCCTATACCCTACCTCGCTCTGGCCCTCCCCAGCCTACCCTACCTCGCTCTGCCCCTCCCCAACCTACCCTACCTAGCTCTGCCCCTCCTCACTCTAACCCTACCTCGTTCTGCCCCTCCCTCAACCTACCCCACCTGCTCTACCCCCCCCAGCCTGCCCTACCTCGCTCTACCCTTCCCCAGCCTACCCTACCTCGCTCTGCCCCTCCTCAGTCTAACCCTACCTCACTCTGCCTGCCCCTCTCTCCCTCCCCTCCCCCCCCATACCTCCCCCTCCTGCCTCCCACCTCGCCCCTCCCCCTCCCCAACCTACCCTCTGCTCTGACCTTCAACCTACCCTACTCTGCCTAATTCTGCCCCGCCTCAATCTACCCCGCCCCACTGTGCTCCCCCCCCACACACACATTAAGTAAGTTGTCGTGTTGTTACTTTTTATAAATATTTGCCCACAGTCCTTTCTAACACACCGATACCGTGTATGTATGTATGTATGTATGCATGTATGTGTGTGTGTGTGTGTCTACATATGTTCATCACTGTGTACGTACATGTGTTACTGTATACACATGTACGGATGGTTGTGTGAGCACCAGGAACATCAATTACCCACATATAGACGGAATGATGGACAGTAAACGATCTGTCATGTCATGTTATACTGTCTGTTTCTCTGTCTCAACCTGTCTCCCCAATGTCTGGGTGGTGGTGGTGGGGGGTTGGTGTGTGGGGGTGGTGGTGGGGGAGTTGGTGGTGGGGGTGGTGGTGGGGGTGGTGTGGGGGGTGGTGGTGAGAGTGGTGTGGGGGTGGTGGTGAGGGGTGGTGGTGGGTGGTGGTGGTGGGGGGTGGTGGTGGTGGTGGTGGGGGTGGTGGTGGGGTGTGGTGGTGGTGGTGGTGGGGTGGTGGTGGTGGTGGTGGTGGTGGGGGTGGTGGTGTGGTGGTGGTGGGGGAGTGGTGTGGGGATGGTGGTGGGGGTGGTGGTGGGGGTGGTGGTGGGGGTTGGTGGTGGGTGGTGGTGTTGGGGATGGTGGTGGTGGTGGTGGTGGTGGTGGTAGGGTTGGTGGTGGGGATGATGGTGGTGGTGGTGGTGGTAGGGGTGGTGGAAGGGTGGTGGTGGTAGGGTGTAGTGGTGGTAGTGTGAGCAGTGTAGTATAGGACAAGAGACGACCTCAACACCTGCCAGCATCAGTCAACACCACCCCTACCACCACCACCCTCACCCTCACCACCCCTGGCTGCCTGTGTCTCTACCTTTGATACCACCGCCACACTACCACACTGACACTGACCCTGAGTCGCCATGGCACTGACCTGTGGTGGCCCGGGCCTACATGGCACCCCATAGCTGTGGCTGACACACCCTCCATCACACGCCTCAGTGCCACCAACCTCACTGACTCGCCGCTTATCGTCTGGTGTTGTGGGTTAGGTTAGGTTAGGTAGATTGGTAAGTGATAGATAGATAGTTGATGGATAGATGAATAGACTAGATGAGATAGAGATAGATAAGTGATTGATAGATATTTAAATGATCTCTCTCTCTCTCTCTCTCTCTCTCTCTCAGAAGGCGCCGGATACCTCCGCCTCAGACAGTCACAGGAGAGCCGTAACGTTGAGCAAGAGGCGAGGCGTGACCCAGGACTCCAGCGTGACCCAAGACCAGCGTGACCCAGGACTCCAGCGTGAGCCCAAGACTCCAGCGTGACCCAGGACTCCAGCGTGACCCAGGACTCGGCGTGACCCAGGACTCCGGCGTGACCGAGGACTCCAGCGTGACCCAAGACTCCAGCGGCCCAGGACTCAGCGTGGACCCAAGACTCCAGCGTGACCCAGGACTCGCGTGACCCAGGACTCCAGCGTGACCCAGGACTCTGGCGTGACCCAGGACTCGGCGTGACCCAGGACTCCAGCGTGACAGGACTCCAGCGTGACCCAGGACTCCAGCGTGACCCAGGACTCAGCGTGACCCAGGACTCCAGCGTGACCCAGGACTCTGGCGTGACCCAGGACTCCAGCGTGACCAGGACTCTGGCGTGACCCAGGACTCAGCGTGACAGGACCGGCGTGACCCAGGACTCCAGCGTGACCCAGGACTCCAGCGTGACCCAGGACTCCAGCGTGACCCAAGACTCCAGCGTGACCCAGGACTCCAGTGTGACCCAGGACTCCGGCGTGACCCAGGACTCCAGCGTGACCCAGGACTCCAGCGTGACCCAGGACTCCAGCATGACCCAAGACTCCAGCGTGACCCAGGACTCAGTGTGAGACTCCAGCGTGACCAGGACTCCGGCGGGGACCAGGACTCCGGCATGACCCAGGACTCCGGCGTGACCCAGGACTCCAGCGTGACCCAGGACTCCAGCGTGACCCAGGACTCCAGCGTGACCCAGGACTCCGGCGTGACCCCAGGACTCCAGCGTGACCCAGGACTCGGCGTGACCCAGGACTCCAGCGTGACCCAGGACTCCAGCGTGACCCAGGACTCTGGCGTGACCCAGGACTCCAGCGTGAGTATTGGTCTGACAGTGACTCGGCGTATTGCTGGAGGTCACGCCTGGTGTAGGTCACGTCTGCTGGTGTTGAAGTCATCTACCGGGTGTTACAAGAGGTGTGAGGGGAGAGAGAGAGAGAGAGAGAGAGAGAAGGGTCAGGGGGGGGGAGAGAGGAGGGTCAGAGGATGAGAAGGAGAGGGAGGTGGAAGTGGGATGAGGAGGCGATGATAACGGCTCTCTCTCTCTCTCTCTCTCTCTCTCTCTCCCGGTACAATTGCTTCAGAGGACGATGGTGAAAAATCGTGGTCGTGTATGTATGTTGTCAGGGACCTGGGTGGTGAGGGGGGGGGGTGTCAGGGGCAGAGGGTCAGGGGTCTGTCTCCTGCTGACCAACCTCGAACCAAAAACATCCTGATCCCTCGCCTGATAAACCCACCGACCTTGCCAGCCCCTTATCCACCCTTATCCGCCTCGATTGTTCTATATCAACATGTGATTTTTGAGACGACCCTACCCTGCCCTGCCCTATCCTGCCTGCCTATCCTGCCCTGCCCTACCCTACCCTACCTTGCCTTGCCTTGCCCTACCCTCCCTGCCCTACCCCTACCCTACCCTGCCCTATCCTGCCTGCCTACCCTACCCTACCTTGCCCCGCCCTATCCTGCCCTGCCCTACCCTACCCCTACCCTACGTGTACAGTATGGTGGATGAAGTGGTAACTAGTTTGTGTGCACCATACTCATCCCGTAGCGTAAATAAGAATAACAGTAGAGGTTACAAAGGGTGTTTATCAGGCAGTAGTCAGGATATTGTGACGTTGATTGTTACAGAGTATTTACAGTACATTGTTTGTTTAGTTCACTACAGGAGTTTACTTACCTACTGGGTGTAGATGTGGCTACAGAGTTAATATGTCGGCTATCTTGTCATCAGGGTCAAGTGTTGTGTCATTGTAAACAGTGTGCTTGGACCTGTCCCTAAATGGTTCCATCTTCACACAGTCGAGGGGTAGTGTGGGCGAGAGTGGTGGTAGTAGTGGTGGTAGTGATGGTGGTAGTGGTAGTTGTGGTGGTAGTGGTAGTGGTGGTGGTGGTAATGATGGTGGTAGTGGTGATGGGTGGTGGTAGTGGTGGGTGGTGGTAGTGATGGTGGTAGTGGTGGTGGTAGTGATGGTGGTAGTGGTGGTGGTAATGATGTGGTGGTGGTAGTGGTGGTGGTAGTGATGGTGGTAGTTGTGGTGGTAGTGATGGTGGTAGTGGTGGTAGTGGTGGGTGGTGGTAGTGGTGGTGGTAGTGGTGGTGGTAGTGGGTGGTGGTAATGATGGTGGTAGTGGTGGTAGTGGTGGTGGTAGTGATGGTGGTAGTGGTGGTGGTAATGATGGTGGTAGTGGTGGTGGTAATGATGGTGGTGAGGTGGTGGTGGTGATGGTGGTGGTAGTGGTGGTGGTGGTGATGGTGGTGGAGTGGTGGTGTGGTAGTGGTGGTAGTGATGGGTGGTGATAGTGGTGGTAGTGATGGGTGGTGGTAGTGGTGGTAGTGATGGGTGGTGATAGTGATGGTAGTGATGGGTGGTGGTAGTGGTGGTAGTGATGGGTGGTGGTAGTGGTGGTAGTGATGGGTGGTGGTAGTGGTGGTAGTGATGGGTGGTGGTAGTGATGGGTGGTGGTAGTGTGTGGTAGTGATGGGTGTGTTTTCACTGGGGTTTTGACAGTTAGTCTTGTTGTGGAGAGAGAGTTACTACCTGTTCAGGAGGAAGGGAGGTGGGTGGGGGCTTATCTCATTCAGGGACTGCCCACTGCCGCCCGACCCCACCACTCCCCTCAACCACCCACCACCCACCACCACCCAGTGCACCACCTACCAAACCCTGCCCCTCCCACAACTTCCACCTCCACACCCGCCCCTACCACCCACCCCACTACCACCCCGCCCACTGCACTTCTTTCACCAAGCCCACTATCACCCAATGCTGAACCCCTGTCGCCGCCCTGTGCAGTCCCACCCCTGTCGCCGCCCGCAGTACACCTCCACCCCTGTCGCCGCCCGCAGTACACCTCCACCCGTCGCCGACCGCAGTACCTCCACCCCTGTCGCCGCCCGCAGTACACCTCCACCCCTGTCGCCGCCCGCAGTACACCTCCACCCCCTCCGCCCGCAGTACACCTCCACCCCCTGTCGCCGCCGCAGTACACCTCCACCCCTGTCGCCGCCGCAGTACACCTCACCCCTGTCGCCGCCCGCAGTACACCTCCACTGTCGCCGCCGCAGTACACCTCCACCCCTGTCGCCGCCGCGTACACCTCCACCTGTCGCCGCCCGCAGTACACCTCCACCCCCTGTCGCGCGCAGTACCTCCACCCCTGTCGCCGCCCAGAACACCTCCACCCCCTGTCGCCGCCCGCAGTACACCTCCACCCCTTTGCCGCCCGCAGCAGTACACACAACACCTTTGGTTACTCTGATTATTTGTCCCACAGAGCTGCCCTCACTGTGCCAGGTGAACCGTCCTGAGATAACGTGTAGTGCTCCCTGAGGAGGAGAGAAGAGAGAGAGAGAGAGAGAGAGAGAGAGAGAGAGAGATTAATTCATTGGGCGGCAGATTAATTCAGGGCAGGATGCAAATGCACTACAGGAGGATTTCAGTAAACTGCAGGAGTGGTCAGAAAAATGGCAAATGAAATTCAACACCAGCAAGTGCAGCGTACTTAATACTGGAAGAACAAATACTGACAATGTATACAGCCTTAACAATATCAACTTAGAGAAGTCGACTTGTGAAAGAGACCTAAGGGTACTTGTAAGCCCGGACCTACGGCCTAGAAAACAGTGCGTTAATTTTCGAAATAAGGCAAACAGAGTATTGGGTTTTATATCTAGAGTGTAGTAATAAGAGTGCAGAGGTCTTATTACAACTATATCTTGCGCTAGTCAGGCCGCACCTCGATTATGCGGTTCAGTTCTGGTGCCCCTATTATAGAATGGAAATCAATTCACTAGAGTCGGTGCAGCGAAGAATGACGAAAATTATTCCGGGACTTAGAAACCTTCCATATCAGGATAGGTTAAAGTAACTAAACTTGCATTCCCTAGAAAGACGAAGAGTGCGGGGAGATATGATAGAAGTATTTAAGTGAGTGAAAGGAATCAATAAGGGGATATAGATAAAGTTCTTATAATATCCGAGCAGGATAGGACTCGGACAACGGATTTAAGTTGGATAAGTTTAGGTTTAGGAGGGAGATAGGAAGGAACTGGTTCACAAATAGGGTGGTGGACGAGTGGAACAAGCTCATAACTTTATAGTAAGTGCTGGAACCCTGGAAAGTTTTAAAGGAGGCTAGATAGATTCATGGATGATAGAGAGTGGTAGTAACTCTCGACAGGAGCTGCCATGCACAGGCCAACAGGCTATTGCTGACTCCTTATGTTCTTATGTTCTTATGAGAGAGAGAGAGAGAGAGAGAGAGAGAGAGAGAGAGTATGGGTACTAAGACAGTTCCCAGGACGTGGTGAGGCGTGGGTGGCGTGTGAGTTTCAGGACGTGGTGAGGCGTGGGTGGCGTGTGAGTCTCAGGAAGTGGTGAGGCGTGGGTGACGTGTGAGTCTCAGGACGTGGTGAGGCGTGGGTGACGTGTAGTCTCAGGACGTGGTGCGGCGTGGGTGACGTGTGAGTCTCAGGACGTGGTGAGGCGTGGGTGACGTGAGTCTCAGGACGTGGTGAGGCGTGAGTGGCGTGTGAGTCTCAGGACGTGGTGCGGCGTGGTGGCGTGTGAGTCTCAGGGACGTGGTGCGGCGTGGGTGACGTGTGAGTCTCAGGACGTGGTGAGGCGTGGGTGACGTGTGGAGTCTCAGGACGTGGTGAGGCGTGAGTGGCGTGTGAGTCTCAGGACGTGGTGCGGCGTGGGTGGCGTGTGAGTCTCAGGACGTGGTGCGGCGTGGGTAGCTGAGTCTCAGGACGTGGTGCGGCGTGGGTGGCGTGTGAGTCTCAGGACGTGGTGCGGCGTGGGTGGCGTGATGAACAAACCTCAACAGGTAGTGTACCTCCTAGCCTGGCCTCCAACACGTCACCTGACCTCCATCTCGTCACCTGGCCTCCACCACGTCACCTGGCCTCTACCACGTCACCTGGCCTCCACCACGTCACTGGCCTCCTCGTCACCTGGCCTCCACCACGTCACCTGGCCTCTACCTCGTCCTTGGCCTCCACCGTCGTCATCTGTGTCATGAAAATAAAGTTTGTCAACAACGAGAACCAGTGTAAGTCATCGGGGCAGGGCAGGGCAGGGCAGGGCAGGGCAGGGCAGGGCAGGGCAGGGGCAGGGCAGGACAGGACAGGACAGGATAGGGCAGGGCAGGGGCAGGGCAGGGCAGGGGGGGGCGTGGCAGGGGTTGGGCAGGGCAGGGCAGGACAGGACAGGACAGGACAGGACAGGACAGGATAGGGCAGGGCAGGGGGGCCAGGGGCAGGGCAGGGCAGGGCAGGGCAGGGAAGGGCAGGGCAGGGCAGGGCAGGGCAGGGCAGGGCAGGGCAGGGCAGGGGGACCTATCATAAACTGCAGTAAAGTCTTGCAGTATGAATGTGAGTTAATTCAGTTGGTGGTGGCGGGGAGCCACCACCACCACCACCACCACCACCCACCACCACTTCCTTCATTACCAATTCCTTCATTACCCTTCCTTCACCACCACCACCACTTCCTTCATTACCACTTCCTTCATTACCCTTCCTTCATTACCACTTCCTTCATTCTTCCTTCATTACTTCCTTCATTACCACTTCCTTCATTACTTCCTTCATTACCACTTCCTTCACCACCACCACCACCACTTCTTTCACCCTGGCGTAGACGATCGCTGGTGCTGGCGTTGGGGGTGTCTGAGTAACACCCTGGCGGAGGCGTGACGAAGGTCGGTAGACACCACCCACCACCACCCCACCACCACCACCCCCACCCCACCCTATTCAGTCCTCAGTCCAAGAGTCAGTCGGTCATTTAGAAAATCAGTCAGTCAGGTAGTTAAGCAAGCAGTGAAGTGGTCGGTCGGTCGGTTAGTTAAAAAGTGAAGCGGTCGGTCGGTTGGTCGGTTAGTCAACTAGTGAAGAGGTCGGGTGGTCGGTCGGCTAAACAATGAAATGGTCGGTTGGTCGGTTAGTCGGTCAAACAGTCAGTCAGGATTGAGAAGAAGCGTTTAGACAGGAGAGAGAGAGGGGGGGGGGGGGGGGGTCAAGCTACGGATAACCAACTGTTACTGTTGCTGAGTGTTACTGTTACTTGCCTGCCTCTTGCCCCAACTCCTGACCTTGCCTCTTGCCCTAGCTCCCTACCCCTGCTTCTTGCCCCAACTCCTGACCTTGCTTCTTGCCCTAGCTCCCTACTCCCTGCCTCTTGCCCCAACTCCCTGACCTTGTCTCTTCCCTTAGCTCCCACCCTGCCTCTTGCCCTAGCTCCTGACCTTGCCTCTTGCCCCAACTCCTGACCTTGTCTCTTGTCCCAACTCCCTGACCTTGCCTCTGCCCTAGCTCCCACCCTGCCTCTTGCCCCAACTCCCTGACCTTGCCTCTGGCCCTAGCTCCCACCCTGCCTTGCCCCAACTCCCTGACCTTGCCTCTGCCCTAGCTCCCTACTTGCCTCTTGGCCCCAACTCCCTGACCTTGCTCTTGCCTAGCTCCCTGCCCTGCCTCTTTCTCTCAACCCCCTGACCTTGCCTCTGCCCTAGCTCCTACTCCTTCCTCTTGCCCCAACTCCTGATCCTTGCCTTGCCTTAGCTCCCTACCCTGCTCTTGCCTTAGCTCCCACTCCTGCCTCTGTCCAACTCCTGACCTTGCTCTCTTGCCCTAGCTCCCACCCTTCCTTGCCCCAACTCCCTGACCTTACCTCTTGCCTTAGCTCCCCACTCCTGCCTCTGCCCTAGCTCCCTACTCCTGCCTCTTGCCCCAACTCCTGACCTTGCCTCTTGCCCTAGCTCCCACTCCTCCTCTTGCCCCAACTCCCTGACCTTGCCTCTTGCCTAGCTCCCTACTCCTTCCTCTTGCCCCAACTCCCTGACCTTGCCTCTTGCCTCAGCTCCCCACTCCTTGCCTCTTGCCCCAACTCCTGACCTTGCCTCTTGCCCTAGCTCCCTACCCTGCCTCTGCCCCCAACTCCCTGACCTTGCCTCTGGCCCCAACTCCCTGACCTTGCCTCTTGCCTCTAGCTCCCTACTCCTGCCTCTTGCCCCAACTCCCTGACCTTGCCTTGCCCTAGCTCCCTTCACCCTTCCTCTTGCCTCCAACTCCCTGACTCTTGCCTCTTGCCTCAGCTCCCTACCCTGCCTCTTGCCCCAACTCCCTGACCTTGCCTCTGCTCTAGGCTCCTGCCTCTTGTTCTAACTCCCTGACCTTGCCTCTGCCCCAACTCCCTGACCTTGCCTCTGCCCTAGCTCCCCACCCTGCCTCTTGCCCCAACTCCCTACCCTGCTCCTTGCCCTAGCTCCTGACCTTGCCTCTGCCAACTCCTGACCTTGCCTCTGTCCCAACTCCTGATCTTGCCTCTGTCCTAGCTCCCTACCCTGCCTCTGCCCCAACTCCCTGACCTTGCCTCTTGGCCCTAGCTCCCTACTCCTGCCTCTTGCCCCAACTCCCTGACCTTGCCTCTGCTCCTAGCTCCCACCCTGCCTCTTGCCCCAACTCCCTGACCTTGCCTCTTGCCCCAGCTCCCTACCCTGCCTCTGTCTCAACTCCTGACCTTGCCTCTTGCCCTAGCTCCCCACTCCTGCCTCTTGCCCCAACTCCTGACCTTGCCTCTGTCTCAGCTCCCTACTCCTGCCTCTTGCCCCAACTCCCTGACCTTGCCTTCTGCCCCAACTCCCTGACCTTGCTCTCTTGCCCTAGCTCACTCCTGCCTCTTGCCCCAACTCCTCCTGCTCTCTGCCCCAGCTCCTGACCTGCTCTGCCCCAACTCCTGACCTTGCCTTCTGCTCCCAACTCCCTGACCTTGCCTTGCCCTAGCTCCCTACCCTGCCCTTGCCCCCAACTCCCTGACCTTGCCTCTTGCCCTAGCTCCCTACTCCTGCCTCTTGCCCCAACTCCTGACCTTGCCTCTTGCCCCTAGCTCACTCCCTGCCTCTTGCCCTCCCCTTGTTCAGCTAGGAGTGGTTGGTACTCGGTGCCTTACCATCACTGTCAGTTGATTATCAAAACAAAACAGTCGAGGAACATGTCTGTACACTGTTTACTTTGGCTGGCTCACCTCCTCCTCCTCCCACTCTTCCTCCCACTCCTCCTCCCACTCCCTCCTCCCACTCCTCCTCCTCCTCCTCCTCCCACTCTTCCTCCTCCCCACCCTCCCCCCCTCCCACTCCTCCTCCCACCTTTCCTCCTCCCACTTCTTCCCTTCTCACCTCATTCTTCCTCCCATCTTTCTCTTATTCTCTTCCACTGTCTTCTTCCTCTCCCCCTTCCTCCTCCCACCTTCCTCCTATTCTTCTTCCTCTCTCTTCCTCCTCCCACCCTCCTTCCTTAGCTACGAGTAAGTCGACCATAGTGAATAATGACGGGGATTTATTTAGTCTTCTTGACAGATGACCATAACTTTAGAAACTATTTTGGTGACAGAAAACGGATTTATGTTAAGTCTGTCGGCCGTTCCTTCCTCCCTCCCCCTCTCTCTCTCTCTCTCTGTCTCTCTCTCTCCTCCCTTCTTTCCTAGACGTCCTTTTCTCCTTCCTGATCCCTTCCTTTCTTCTTCCCACACACGCCCTCCCTCCTACACACACACACACACACACACACACACACACACACACACACACACACACACACACACATACACACACACGGTCAGGGTCAGAGTCAACCAGATAAATATCTGTGTAATTCTGTTGGTCTTAATCAGCCACAGGTGCCGGCTGGGCGGGGACGGCTCAATGGTCAGATTAGTACGTATTATTCCCCGCCTTATCCTTATATTGTGTTCTGGTGTCTGTCTGTCTGAGATGCTTTATGTGTCTTTGAGGTGGATAGGTGGGGAGGGGGGGGGAGGGGGAAGGCGATAGGCTTTCTGGGGGTAGGGGGGTTGGGGAAGAAGTGGAGCCATACAAAGGGTTAATGAAGAATAGGAAAGAAAGAAGAGCAGGGCCGTGTACAGGGTCGGTCAGATGGGGACTGAGAGTTTGTAAAAGGGCACCATCCCTGAGTGAGGAGGCGAGGAAGCGACCTCCACAGCTGGGGGGTCCGGGATGTCTT
>NW_024735554.1:3920838-3938338 GCF_018991925.1 Homarus americanus
CAGATCAGATTAAGACATCCCCGGACCCCCCAGCTGTAGAGGGTCGCTTCGCTCGCCTCCTCACTCCAGGGATGGTGCCCTTTTTACAAACTCTCAGTCCCCCATCTGACCGACCCTGTACACGGCCCTGCTCTTCTTTCTTTCCCTATTCTTCATTAACCCTTTGTATGACCTCCCCACTTCTTCCCCCAACCCCCCTACCCCAGAAAGCCTATCGCCTTCTCCCCTCACCCACCTATCCACCTCAAGACACATAAAGCATCTCTCGGACAGACAGACACCGAACACAATATAAGGATAAGGCGGGGAATAATACGTACTAATCTGACCATTGAGGAGCCGTCCCCGCCCAGCCGGCACCTGATTGGCTGATTAAGACCAACAGAATTACACGAGATATTTATCTGGTGTGACTCTGACCCTGACCGTGTGTGTGTGTGTGTGTGTGTATGTGTGTGTGTAAGGAGGGAGAGACGTGTGTGGGAAGAAGAAAGGAAGGGATCGGGAAGGAGAAAAGGACGTCTAGGAAAGAAGGAAGGGAGAGAGACAGAGAGAGAGAGAGAGGGAGGAGGAAGGGAACTTGGCCGACGAACTTAACATAAAATCCGTTTTCTGTCACCAAAATAGTTTCTAAAAGTTATGGTCATCTGTCAAGAAGACTAAATAAATCCCCGTCATTATTCACTATGGTCGACTTACTCGTAGCTAAGGAAGGAGGGTGGGAGGAGGAAGAGAGAGGAAGAAGAATAGGAGGAAGGTGGGAGGAGGAAGGGGAGAGGAAGAAGACAGTGGAAGAGGAATAAGAGAAATATGGGAGGAGGAGTGGAGTGAGAAGGGAAGGAGTGGGAGGAGGAAGAGTGGGAGGAAGAGTGGGAAGAGGAGTAGTGGGAGGAGGAAGAGTGGGAGGAGGAGGAGGAGGAGGAGTGGGAGGAGGAAGAGTGGGAGGAGGAGGAGGAGTGAGCCAGCCAAAGTAAACAGTGTACAGACATGTTCCTCGACTGTTTTGTTTTGATAATCAACTGACAGTGATGGTAAGGCACCGAGTACCAACCACTCCTAGCTGGGCAAGGGGAGGGGCAAGAGGCAGGGTAGGGAGCTAGGGCAAGAGGTAAGGTCAGGGAGCTAGGGCAAGAGGCAAGGTCAGGGAGCTAGGCAAGGGGCAAGGTCAGGGAGTTGGGGCAAGAGGCAGGTGGGGAGCTAAAGAGGCAAGGTCAGGAGCAAGAGGCAGGTAGGGAGCGAGGCGGGCAGGTCAGGGAGCTAGGGACAGGTGAGGAGCTAGGGCAAACAGGAGTTGGGGCAAGAGGCAGGGGGAGGGGAAGAGGCAAGGTCAGGGGAGTTGGGGCAAGAGGCAGGGTAGGGAGCTAGGGCAAGAGGCAGGGTAGGGAGCTAAGGCAAGAGGCAAGGTCAGGGAGTGTGGGGCAAGAGGAAGGGTAGGGAGCTAGGGCAAGAGGCAAGGTCAGGGAGTTGGGGCAAGAGGCAGGGTAGGGAGCTAGGGCAGGGGCAAGGTCAGGGGAGCTAGGGCAAGAGGCAGGTAGGGAGCTAGGGCAAGAGGCAAGGTCAGGGAGTTGGGGCAAGAGGCAGGTAGGGAGCTAGGGCAAGAGGCAAGGTCAGGGAGTTGGGGCAAGAGGCAGGGTAGGGAGCCAGGGCAAGAGGCAGGTAGGGAGCAAGGCAAGAGGCAAGGTCGGGAGTTGGGGCAAGAGGAAGGGTTGGGAGCTAGGGCAGAGGGGGAGCTAGGGCAAGAGGCAGTGGGTAGGGAGCCAAGGCAAGAGGCAAGGTCAGGAGTTGGGGCAAGAGGCAGGCAAGTAACAGTAACACTCAGCAACAGTAACAGTTGGTTATCGTAGCTTGACCTCTCTCTCCTGTCTAAACGCTTCTTCAATCCGACTGACTGTTTGACTGACTAACCGACCAACCGACCATTTCATTGTTTAGCCGACCGATCACCCGACCCTTCACTAGTTGACTAACCGACCAACCGACCGACCGTTTCACTTTTTAACTAACTGGACCGACCGACCACTTCACTGCTTGCTTAACTACCTGACTGACTGATTTTCTAAATGACCGACTGACTCTTTGGACTGAGGACTGAATAGGTGGGGTGGGGGTGGAGTTCACTGACCTCTTCGTCACGCCTCCGCCAGGGTGTTACTCGTGACACCCCAACGCCAGCACCAGCGATCGTCCACGCCAGGGTGAAAGTGAAGTGGTAGGGTGGTGGTGAAGGAAGTAATGAAGGAAGTAATGAAGGAAGTGAATGAGAAGTAATGAAGGAAGGAATAAAGAATTGGTAATGAAGGAAGTGGTGGTGGTGGTGAAGGGAAGGAGAAGGAATAAATTGAATGAAGGAAGTGGTGGTGGTGGTGGTAGGGTAATGAAGGAAGAAATGAAGGAAGTGGTAATGAAAGAAGTAATGAAGGAAGTGGTAATGAAGGAATTGAATGAAAGAAGTGGTGGTGGTGTGAAGGTAGGAATGAAGGAATTGGTAATGAAGGAAGTGGTGTGGTGGTGGTGAAGGAAGTGGTAATGAAGGAAGTGGTACTTAGCTGAAGTGGTATGAAGGAAGTAATGAAGGAAGTAAGAATAAGTGGTAATGAAGGAAGTGGTGGTGGTGGTGAAGGGTGGTAATAAAGGAATTGGTAATGAAGGGTGGTGGTGGTGGTGGTGGTGGTGGTGGTCTCCCCGCCACACCACCAACTGAATTAACTCACATTCATACTGCAAGACTTACCAGTTTATGATAGGTCCCCCCCCCTGCCCTGCCCCTGCTCCTGCCCTGCCCTGCCTCCTGCTCCCTCCCTGCTCTGTTCTGTTCTCTTGCCCTTCTTGCCCTGTCTTCTGCCCCAGCACCACATGCCCCTGATGACTTAGACTTGTTCTCGTTGTTGACAAACTTATTTTCATGACACAGATGACGACGTGGGTGGAGGCCAGGTGAATGTAGAGGCCAGGTGACGTGGTGGAGGCCAGGTGACGAGGTAGAGGCCAGGTGACGTGGTGGAGGTTAGGTGACGTGGTGGAGGCCAGGTGACGTGGTGGAGGCCAGGTGACGAGGTAGAGGCACTACCTGTTGAGTTTATTGTCTTATCACGCCACCCACGCCGCACCACGTCCTGGGAACTGTCTACAAGGTACCCATTACTCTCATAAGAACATAAGAACATAAGGAGTCCGCAACAGGCCTGGCCTGTGCATGGCAGTTCCGAGTCCATCCTGCTCGGATATTATAAGAACTTTATCTATATCCCTTTATTGATTCCTTTCACCCAATTAAACACTTCCCATCATATCTCCCGCACTCTTCGTCTTTCTAGGGAATGCAAGTTTAGTTTCTTTAACCTATCCTGATATGGAAGGTTTCTAAGTCCCGGAATCATTTTTCGTCATTCTTCGCTGCACTGACTCTAGTGAATTTATATCCATTCTATAATAAGGGCACCAGAACTGAACCGCATAATCGAGGTGCGGCCTGACCTAGCGCAAGATATAGTTGTAATAAGACCTCTGCAATCTTATTACTTACACCTCTAGATATAAAACCCAATACTCTGTTTGCTTTATTTCCTGAACATTAACGCACTGTTTTCTAGGCTGTAGGTCCGTTGCATAAGCACCCCTAAGTCTCTTTCTACAAGTCGACTTCTGTTGATGTTGTTAGGCTGTATATATTGACAGTATTTGTTCTTCCAGTATCGACGCGCTGCACTTGCTGGTGTTGAATTTCATTTGCCATTTTTTTCTGACCACTCCTGCAGTTTACTTAAATCCTCCTAGTGCATTTTGCATCCTGCCCTGAATTAATCTGCTGCCCAATGAATTAATCTCTCTCAGGGAGCACTACACGTTATCTCAGGACGTGGTTCACCTGGCACAGTGAGGGCAGCTCCGTGGGGACAAATAATCAGAGTAACCGCAAAAGGTGTTGTGTGTGTGGGCAGACAGGGGGTGGAGGTACTGTGGGCAGCGACAGGGGGTGGAGGTGCACTGCGGGCGACAGGGGTGGAGGTGTACTGTGGGCTGCGACAGGGGTGGAGGTGTACTTGCATGGGCGACAGGGGTGAGGTGTACTGGCACAGGGGTGGAGGTGTACAGGCGCGACAGGGGTGGAGGTGTACGGGCGGCGACAGGGGATGGAGGTGTACTGCGGGCGGCGACAGGTGGAGGTGTACTGTGGGCTGCGACAGGTGGAGGTGTACTGCTGGCGGCGACAGGGATGGAGGTGTACTGCGGGCGGCGACAGGGGTGGAGGTGTACTGCGGGCGGCGACAGGGGTGGAGGGTACTGTGGGCGCGACAGGGTGGAGGTGTACTGGTGGCGGCGACAGGGGTGGAGGTGTACTGCGGGCGGCGACAGGGGTGGAGGTGTACTGCGGGCGGCGACAGGGGTGGAGGTGTACTGCGGGCGGCGACAGGGGATGGAGGTGTACTGCGGGCGGCGACAGGGGTGGAGGTGTAACAGGGCGGCGGAGGGGTGGAGGTGTACTGCGGGCGGCGACAGGGGTGGAGGTGTACTGTGGCGGCGACAGGGGTGGAGGTGCACTGCGGGCGGCGACAGGGGGTGGAGGTGCACTGCGGGCGGCGACAGGGGTGGGAGGCGTACTATGGGCGGCGACAGGGATGGTGTACTGGCGGCGACAGGGGTGGGACTGTATTGCGGGCGGCGACAGGGGTCAGCATTGGGTGACAGGGCTTGTGAAAGAAGTGTGCAGTAGGGCGGGGTGAGTGCAGTGTGGGTGGTAGTGGAGGGGTGGTGGTGGTAGCTGGGAGGCAAGGGCGGGTTCTCGTAGGTGTAGGCACTGGGTGGTGTGGGGTGGTGTGCTGTGGTGCTGAGGAGTGGTGGGTCGGGCGGCAGGGTGGTGTCCCTGAGGAGATAAGCGCCTCACCCACCCCCTCCCTCCCGACAGTAGTAACTCTCTCCCACAACAAGACTAACTGTCAAAACCCAGTGAAACACACCCATCACTACCACCACTACCACCACCCATCACTACCACCACCCATCACCACCACTACCACCACCCATCACTCACCACCACTACCACCACCCATCACTACCACCACTACCACCACCCATCACTACCATCACTACCACCACCCATCACTACCCACCACCCATCACTACCACCAACACACCACCACCCATCACCACCACCACTACCACCACCCATCACTACCACCACTACCACCACCCATCACTCACCACCACCACCACCCACCACACCACCCATCACTACCACCACCCATCACTACCACCACTCACCACCACCCATCACACCACCCATCACTACCACCACCCATCACTACCTCACCACCCATCACCACCATACCACACCCACCCATCACTACCACCACTACCACCACCCATCACTACCACCACTAACACCCATCACTTCACCACCACTACCACCACCCATCACTCCCACCACCCATCACCACCATCACTACCACCACCCATCACTACCACCACTACCACCACCCATCACTACCACCACTACCACCACCCATCACTACCATCACTACCACCACCCATCACTACCACCACTACCACCACCCATCACTACCACCACTACCACCACCCATCACTACCACCACTACCACCACCCATCACTACCACCCACCCATCACTACCATCACTACCACCCACCCATCACTACCACCACTACCACCACCCATCACCACCACCACTACCACCCACCCATCACTACCACCACCCATCACCTACCACCACCCATCACTACCATCACTACCACCACCCATCACTACCACCTCACTACCACCACCCATCACTACCACCACTACCACCACCCATCACTACCACCACTACCACCACCCATCACTACCACACCACCCATCACTACCACCTCACCCATCACCACACCACCCATCACTACCACATCACTACAACCACCCATCACTCACCACCACCACCACCACCCATCACTACCACCACCCATCACTACCACCACCCATCACCACTCACCACCACCACCACATCACTACCACCACTACCACCCACCCATCACTACCAACCACTACCACCACACCCACCACCACCACTACCACCACCCATCACCACCACCCTCACTACCACCACTACCACACCATCACACCACCACTACCACCACCCCATCACTACCACCACCCATCACTACCACCACTACCACCACCCATCACTACCACCACTACCACCACCCATCACCACCACCACTACCACCACCCATCACTACCACCCTCACTACCACCACCCATCACTACCACCACTACCACACCACCCATCACTACCACCACCCACACTACCACCACCCATCACTACCATCACTACCACCAACCATCACTACCACCACTACCACCACCCATCACTACCACCACTACCACCACCCATCACTACCACACCACCCATCACTACCACCACCCATCACTACCATCACCACCACCACCATCACCACCACCACTACCACCACACCCACTACCCATCACTACCACCACCCATCACTACCACCACCACCACCCATCACTACCACCACTACCACCACCCATCACTACCACCACCCATCACTACCACCACCACCACCCATCACTACCATCACTACCACACCCATCACCACCACCACTACCACCACCCATCACCACCACCACTACCACCACCCATCACAACCACCACTACCACCACCCCATCACTACCACCACCCACTCACCACCACCACCCATCACTACCACCACATCACCACCACCACCCACCACCACCACTCACCACCACCCACCACCACCACCACCACCACCCATCACTACCACCACCCATCACTACCACCACCATCACCACCATCACTACCACCACCCATCACTACCACCACTACCACCACTAATCACTACCACCACTACCACACCCACTCACCACCACCACCACCACCACCACTACCACCACCCACCACTACCACCACCCATCACTCCATCACTACCACCACCCATCACCACCACCACCCATCACTACCACCACTACCACCACCCATCACACCACCACCCATCACTACCACCACCCATCACCACCACACCACCACCATCACTACCACCACACCACCATCACTACCACCATCACTACCACCACCACTACCACCACTACCACCACACCACTACCACACCATCACTACCACCACTACTACCATCAGCCCACACTACTCCCTCGACTGTGTGAAGATGGAACCATTTAGGACAGGTCCAAGCACACTGTTTACAATGGCACAACACTTGACCCCTGATGACAAGATCGCCGATTATTAACTCTGTAGCCATTCACACCCAGTAGGTAAGTAAACTCCTGTGTACTGAACTAAACAAACAATGTACTGTAAATACTCTGTAACAATCAACGTCACAATATCCTGACTACTGGGGCCTGATAAACACCCTTGTAACCCCTACTGTTATTTTATTTACGCCATGGACAGTATGGTGTGCACAAAAACTAGTCACCACCCCACCACCACCACCATTACCATACTGTACACGTAAGGTAGGGTAGGGTAGGGTAGCAGGTAGGTAGGGTAGGCAGGCAGGGTAGGCAGGGCAAGGCAAGGTAGGGTAGGGTAGGGCAGGGCAGGATAGGGCAGGGTGTAGGTAGGGTAGGGTAGGGGTCGTCTCAAAATCACATGTTGATATAGAACAATCGAGGGGGGATAAGGGTGATAAGGGCTGTAAGGTCAGTGGGTTTATCAGGGCGAGGGATCAGGGATGTTTTTGGTTCGAGGTTGGTCAGCAGAGACAGACCCCTGACCCTCTGCCCCCTGACACCCTCCCCCTCACTACCCAGTCCCTGACACACATACATACACTACCACGATTTTCACCATCGTCCTCTGAGCTTAATTGTACCGGGGAGAGAGAGAGAGAGAGAGCCGTTATCATCGCCTCATCCCACCACCCTCCTCTCTCCTTCATCTCTGACCTCCTCTCTCCCCCTGACCCCTCTCTCTCTCTCTCTCTCTCTCTCTCTCTCTCTCTCCCTCCCTCCACACTCTTGTAACACCAGATGTGATCTTCAACACCAGCAGACGTGACCTACACCAGGCGTGACCTCAGCAATACCCGAGTCACTGTCAGACCAATACTCACGCCGGGTCCTGGGTCACGCCAGAGTCTGGGTCACGCTGGAGTCTGGGTCACCTCAGGTCCTGGGTCACGCCGGAGTCCTGGGTCACGCTGGAGTCCTGGGTCACGCCGGAGTCCTGGGTCACGCTGGAGTCCTGGGTCACGCCGGAGTCTGGGTCACGCTGGAGTCTGGGTCACCAGGTCTGGGTCATGCCGGGTCCTGGGTCACGCCGGTCTGGATACGCCAGGTCCTGGGTCACGCCGGAGTCTGGGTCACACCGGAGTCCTGGGTCACGCTGAGTCTTGGGTCATGCTGGAGTCCTGGGTCACACGCCAGGTCCTGGGTCACGCCAGGTCCTGGGTCACCCGGTCTGGGTCACACCAGGTCCTGGGTCACGCTGGAGTCTTGGGTCACGCTGGAGTCTGGGTCACGCCGGAGTCTGGGTCACGCTGGAGTCCTGGGTCACGCCAGAGTCTGGGTCACGCCAGGTCCTGGGTCACGCCAGGTCTGGTCGCTGGGTCCTGGGTCACGCCAAGTCCTGGGTCACGCTGGAGTCTGGGTCTGCCGGGTCTGGGTCACGCCGGGTCCTGGGTCACGCTGAGTCCTGGGTCGCCAGGTCCTGGGTCACGCCAGGTCCTGGGTCACGCCAGAGTCCTGGGTGCTGGAGTCTGGGTCCGCCAGGTCCTGGGTCACGCTGGGTCTTGGGTCACGCCAGGTCCTGGGTCACGCTGGAGTCTTGGGTCACGCTGGAGTCCTCGGTCACGCCGGGTCCTGGGTCACGCCGGTCTGGGCATGGAGTCTGGGTCACGCTGGAGTCTTAGGTCACGCTGGGTCCTGGGTCACGCTGGAGTCTTGGGTCACCGCTGGTCTGGGTCACGCCTCGCCTCTTGCTCAACGTTACAGCTCTCCTGTGACTGTCTGAGGCGGAGGTATCCAGCCTTTCTAGAGAGAGAGAGATCATTTAAATATCTATCAATCATATCTATCTCTATCTCATCTAGTCTATTCATCTATCCATCCTCCATCTATCTATCACTTACCAATCTAACCTAACTAACCTAACCCCACAACACCAGACGATAAGCGGCGAGTCAGTGAGGTTGGTGGCACTGAGCGATGATGGAGGTGTGTCAGCCACAGCTATGGGGGTGCCATGTAGAGACCTCAGGCCACCACAGGTCAGTGCCATGGCGACTCAGGGGTCTGTTCCAGTGTGGTAGTGTGGCAGTGGTATCAAAAGAGACACAGGCAGCCAGGGGTGGTGGTGGTGAGAGTGGTGGTAAAGTGGTTGACTGATGCTGGCAGGTGTTGAGGTCGTCTCTTGTCTATACTACATACTCACACTACCACCACTACACCCCTACCACCTACCCTTCCCACCACCCCTACCACCACCACCACCACCACCATCACCCCTACCACCAACCCCTACCACCACCACCACCACCACCACCCACCATCCCCTACCTACCCTACCACCAACCCCTACCACCCCTACCACCACCCCTACACCCCTACCCCACCACCACCACCACCACCACCACCACCACCACCACCACCACCACCACACCACCCCTACCACCACCACCACCACCCCTACCACCACCACCACCACCACCACCCCACCACCCCCACCCACCACCCTACCACCCACCACCACCCCCCACCACCCACCACCCTACCACCACCTAAGACATTGGGGGACAGGTTGAGACAAACAGACAGTATAACACATGACAGCAGATCGTTTACTGTCCATCATTCCGCTCTATATGTGGGTAATTGACGTTCCTGGTGCTCACACAACCATCCGTACATGTGTATACAGTAACACATGTACGTACACAGTAATGAACATATGTAGACACACACACACACACATACATGCATACATACATACATACATACACGGTGGTGTGTTAGAAAGGACTGTGGGCAAATATTTATAAAAAGTAACAACACGACAACTTACTTAATGTGTGTGTGTGGGGAGCACAGTGGGGGGGGTAGATGAGCAGGGCAGAATTAGACAGAGCGAGGTGGGGATGAGGTTGGGAAGGTCAGAACGAATTGGGGTGGGTTGGAGGAGAACAGAATGAGTAGGGATTGGGAGTGAGGAGGCCGAGCAGTGGGAGATTCTGGGGAAGTAGAGCAAGTAGGATGGGCTGGGAGAGAGCAGGAAACGAATAGGGTTAGACTGAGGAGGAGGGAGCAGAGCGAGGAGTAAGGTTAGGCCTGAGGGAAGGGTAGAGCAGGAGGAGTGGGCTGGGAGGGAGTAGAGCAGGTAGGAGTAGGTTGAGAGGAGGGGCAGAACAGGTGGGGTTAGAGTGAGGAGGGGCAAGGCTAAGGTAGGGTAGGTTGGGGAGGGGCAGAGCAGAGGTAGGAGTAGGCTGGGGAGGCCAGAGCGAGGTAGGGTATAGGCCAGGGTAAGGTGGCTGGCCGTGCAGTGTGGTAGACGTCGTGGAGTGAGGTGGTGCCCAGCTCGTCAGGTGCCCTCGGTGACTCGCACTAACTGTTGAGTCGTTCTTGTGAGTCCTTAGTCCTTACGTCCAACACGGGGCATTCTCCGGACTTAGTGGTCGAGTCAGACGTCAGTTGGACTTGTAATTTACCGTAGATGGACTTAATGTTTCTTTAATCACTCAGACTTGAGACTTTCGCTGTTTTCGGGGATAATGAACTCGAGGTTTTAATGTTTTTATAGGAATAAACTTGACAACTTTAATGATTGTACCGAGGCTGGTCTTATGATCTCGTTGGTGATAGAGACAATAATGTGTACAGTGTTTAGTGTCATTGATCAGTGAGTGAGTAGTACTGTGTGTGTGACATGAAGACTATTGTTGTGTTGGTGGTGGTGTGTCGTGCAGGTGAGGGTCAGCACGACAGCTGGTATGATGAATACAGCGGTGACTATAAGGACGACTATTTTGATGGTACGACGACAACTCCTCGACGACGACGTAATGACATCGTCGTTGACACCTCAGAGAACAGTGGGGCCACCGTCGTCCACCTACTGGCTCTCACGCCACGTTTGGTTACCCCAGCAACAAGGAGCCCCGCCTCCCGTCTGTCGTCTCCGCCTCCAGGTTCGACACACCTCTGGCACCCCTCTTGCCACAGGGTGCTGGGGTGGGAACCTCACTACCTTCATCAGTATTCCTTCAGCGACCCTTTCTCAACGACCTCCCCCCACCAGGGCTCGTCCCTCAGAGTGGGAGCATCAGTTCAGGTCAGTTCAGACCTTCAGGTGGTTCACAGGACAACAGTGAGCAGTTAAGTGTAGCTGGAGGAGACAGGTGGTGGACACACAACACTCGGGGTGTAGGAGAGGCAGGTGACGACTTGTGGTTTGATCCATCTGTCCCCGCTACTGACGGTGACAGAGACTGTCGGGGGGTGAGCACTAGAGGTCATGCCGACGGTGAGAGATTATTACTACAGGGAGACGACCTGACTGGAGGTCGTTTGAAACTTTTATAGGAAGGAAATCTTTACGAGGACGTCATAGAAAAGGAAGACATCATCCTGGTGAACCGTCAGCTGGAGGTGCCTTACAGGAGAGTCAAGTACCTGGACTCCGGAGACAGACCTGAAATTAAGGTCAGGCCAGGTCATCGCTGTCAGGTGAAGGTAGTTGAAAATGAGCCCATGACACAGCGACCAGGTAAACTCATGCCTTCAAATTTTACCTGTAATTTTGGCCTTAATGAAGTTCAATACACACACCTGGGGAGGTCAACAACTGTCAGAGGACACCGTCAAACTCCTGCTGCGTTACGACACACGGCGAGACACCTTCATCATCCCTTCACCATCTCCGTGAGATCCTGCGACATGCAGCTGGAGATGGTGACCAGACCAAGTGCCCCTCAGCGTGAATCAGCTGCTGGGTATCAGTGATCACATCCACAGAGGCAACATCGTCTTCGCCTTTGATGAGTCTCGCCACGAGTGTAAGATCACCCTCCTCGATAGGCAATCTGACCTGCCCAGGTATGGCACTGTCATCTCAGACTCGGGCAGCCCTCCCGTGGGTTACATGCTGCCCTGTAATAGGTTCCTCGAGTCGGGCGTCAGGTATAAGCACACAGTGGAGTCCTCAACCAAGCTGGACCACATCCCGCCGTGGTGGAGCTGTGTAACCAGGAATACCATGACGCTGCTCAAGCAAGAATACTTCCAGTTTCCTGTTCGTATCCACCCAGGGAGGACAACACGGCCCCAGCGTGTCGCACGAGTCTCTTCTCCTGCTGGATGTGAACCAGTTTGCTATGGCGCCGCGGCACCGTCTGTGGTGACAGTAGTGAACAACAGACAGCACTTGGGAGATTAGTGTTCAAAGTGACAAGGCCGCTGGGCTACAGGAAGGTTTGTTGGTGAGCACTGACGACCAGAGCCTCCCCGTCGCCTCCTTCTACCAGAGGACATCATCAACCTGAAGATCGTTTACAACCACCGGCGAAGGACTCAATTTCCAAGCGAGTTTTCGAGATCGAATTCGAGGTCTGGACGACGAAGGTCTGTCCTCGCCTCCCTTCACAATTATGATCGTCGTCAACCCTAAGATGACAGCGGCGCCCTCACCCTCAAGAACGCCGGGTTACAGCTGTTCAGGGGTCGATCTCAACGTCTCAGCTCAACAAGAACCTTGAAATCGCTGACGAGGATAATCTGGAAGACGTGACTCTAACTATAACAGGCGGACTGAGACACGGCCGCCTGCCTGCTGATGGACGCCCCCCACTAAGATCTTCTCCCAGCAGACCTGGACACTGGCGTGGTGGTGTACCAACGACCACACTGACACCTACACTGACAACCTCCTCCTCCAGGATGAGTGACAGCCAACGAGATCGAGTTCCTCTTCCCCATCACCATCTTCCCCCGAGGACGACGAGCCACCCATCGCCCACGTCAACACAGGATTCGTGCTAAGAAAAAATGAGAGGTGGAATCACGCCCTTCCTCCTGAGCGCCACGGACGTCGACAGTGACGACGCCAACATCACCCTACATCCTCCAGGATCCTAAACCACGGCTGGGGTCACTCATCCTGCGTCGGCAGTCTCTGCCCCCCGTCCTGAACAGTGGCAGTATATCAACACCAGTAGAAGTCAAGATCCTCTTATCCCTCTGAAGAATTTTCACTGAAGCCTCAGTCCATCACTGGTTTATTCAAGGGATCAGAACTGGAAATTGTTCCAGGATCATCAATTCAAAGTTCAGTGGAGGCAAACAGAACAATTATAAACCACGACGACATTCAACCGTTATCGAGTTACTCATCAACATCAAAACAAACTTCAACCTGGAGGTCAGTGACGGGGTCCACACCTTGCCCATTAACTTCTTCATTGATATCGAGCCCATTGACGACGAGCCTCCGCAGCTACTGGAGCAAGAGCCTGGCACTGTGGGTGCCATGGTCAAGGTTCTGGAAGGTCAGCAGGCCGCTATTACTACCCAGGTGCTCACGGCGACCGACCCTGACTCTGAACCAGTAAAGCTCACATTCATCGTGCAAGAGGCGCCCACCTACGGCAGGATCTTACTCAACCAGGTGGCCACCTCCAGCTTTACTCAGATGTCCATAGAGCGGGGAGAGGTCGCCTACAAGCACGATGGTGGAGACATCGGGAAGTCGTCAATAACTGACAATTTCACCCTCATACTCTCTGACATGTCTGACGACTACACCTACGGCGGCAACAGAGTCGAGCACGTCATGGTCAATGTCACCATCGAGCCCATCGACAATATCGCCCCCTACGTGTTTGTCGACTCTGATGTCACTGTTGACGAGTCGTCCAAGTCCCCGATCACCCTCGACCACCTCAAGGTCAGCGACGCTGATACTGAAGACGAGAAGCTGACCTGCACCATTACTCAGCAGCCGGTGAGCGGCTACGTGGAGAACACGTCCCCAGCGCCGGGTCATCAAAGGTCAAGGAAAGGAATACCCATCACGTCGTTCAGCCTGAGCGACGTGATGTTAGGTCATCTCAACTACGTGCAGAGTGTGTACACTAAGGTGGAGCCCCGACGCGACCACCTGGTGTTCCACTGTACAGACGGCATCAACAGGTCCCCAGACGCCACCCTACGAGTGTACATCAAACCTTACAATGATGAAACTCCTGAAGTGTTGGTGAGGCAGTTTGTCGTGATGGAGGGGATGGACCTCATCATCCAGCCCCCAGTGCTAGGAGCTACTGACGGGGACGAGCCGAAAGACCAGCTCACCTTCAAGGTCTCCCGGCAGCCTAAACATGGCCGAGTGCTACAACAAAGTCCTCCCTCAGGGTTCAGGGTGATCGACCAGTTCACCATGGATGACCTGACCATCTCGTCTAAGATCGTGTACAACCACGACGATAGTGAGACCACCGAGGACGACTTTGAACTGCAATTGACAGACGGCAACCCGGAGCACGTGGTCAAGAAGGAGATCAAGGTCAAGATTCTCCCTGAGGACGACGAGACTCCCAGACTCACCCTCAACACCGGCCTCGAGGTTGACATCCAAGAGGCGAGCATCATCACCAACAAGGAGCTGATGGCTGAAGATTTAGACTCTGACAACAAGAACTTAACATTCATCATCCGTACAGCTCCCAGGTTCGGCGTCATCCAACACAACACACTCACTCACTCACACAACCTCACCGCGGGGAATATCTTCACTCAGAGGGACATCGACGACTGCGCCATCCAGTACCGACACACGGGGCTGCCAGGGGTGAGGGACGTCCTCAAGTTTGACCTGACAGACGGCAAGAATACCAACCCAGACAGGATCTTCTACATCAGCATCAGGGGCGACGACAACATCTACCCTGACGTAGTGAACAAGGGTGTTGAGTTACCAGAGGGAGGAAGAGTGGCCCTCACCACCAACGCCCTCAGTACTAGTGACCTCAACACTGCTGACCAGCTGCTCAACTTTACCATCACCAGGATGCCCTCTAAAGGTCACCTGGAGGTCTCAGACATGCCCGGCGTTCCCGTCACCAGCTTTACCCAGCTTCAGTTAGCAGGGAACAAAGTGCTCTACGTCCACGAGTCAACAGACGAGGTTAAGATGGACTCCTTCGAGTTTGTGGTCACCGACGGCGTCAACTCCGTCTTCAGGACCTTCCGTATTACCATCAGTGACGTGGACAACAAGAAGCCGGTGCTCTTCCTGGGCGAGTTGAGGGTTCAGGAGGGAGGCTCTAAGGTCATCACGCCTTTTGAACTGAAGCTTGAGGACCAGGACACGGGTGCCAGCCTGCTGAGGTTCACGGTGACCAGCGTGCCCCTACACGGCAAGATCCTCCACAACAACACCCGCCTCACACGGCAGTTTACACAGGCCGACCTGGAAGCCAACCTCGTCACTTACCGTCACGACGGGTCGGAAACTCTCGCCGACCAACTCCACGTTATAGTCACCGACGGAACTCACACCGACTTCTACGTCTACCCGAACACCGACCGCATCACCCGCAAGCCTCAGAGACTCTCCATCAGGGTAGAACCTGTTGACAACGGCATCCCCAAGTTAACAGTGAACAAGGGCGCCTCCTACCTGACGCCCCTAATGGAGGGAGAGGAAGAGGGGCCGCTGGGTTTGGTATTGTCGCCCCGCTTCCTGCTGGCGGAGGACCTGGACACTACCCCGGAAGGCCTGACCTACCTGGTGGAGGTGTTGCCCCAGCACGGCCACCTGGTCACCCCCCACCTCCCCCTCGCCTCCTTCACACAAGGTAAGTCACCTGGAGTCATTACTGTACCTCTCTCTCAACACAACATTCTTCATTACGTAAACTTATATACTTATAAATATTCACCTATGTATTTATGTATGAATATATGTCTATGTATGCTTGTGTGTATAATGTCATATATCCGCAAATACTCATTTATGTGTATCTGTTCACAAGTATATACACCTGCTGGCATATACACAGTTATACACGTATATATCTGCGTCAGCAAGTGTGGGTGTGTTAACAGGCACCTGCCACACACCAGGAAGGGGTAACACGTATAATCCATTAGCCACCCACTGACCACCCACTAGCCGCCCACTAGCCACCCACTGACCACCCATTAGCCGCCCACTAGATACCCATTCACCACCCACTGGCCGCCCAATGTAGTTTTCCACTGACCACCCACTAGACATTGACCACCCACTAGCCGCCCACTAGCCACCCACTGACCACCCATTAGCCGCCCACTAGATACCCATTCACCATCCACTCGCCGCCCAATATAGCTACCCACTGACCACCCACTAGCTACCCATTAACCACCCACTGGCCGCCCACTAGCTACCCATTAACCACCCACTGGCCGCCCACTAGCCGCCCATTGGCCGCCCACCGCATATAAGGTGTCATACAGAGAAGACCTCATACAGTAAGTTGAATATATCATTGTCTGGTTATTGATTGATGGCGATCATTAATATGGAGGGAAGGGAGGGGTGTGGAGGAAGGAGGGTGTGGAGGGAAGGGAGGGTGTGGAGGGAAGGGAGGGGTGTGGAGAGGAAGGGAGGGTGTGGAGGGAAGGAGGGTGTGGAGGGAAGGGAGGGTGTGGAGGGAAGGGGGGGGTGTGGAGGGGGAAGGGAGGGGTGTGGAGGGAAGGGGGGGGGGTGTGGAGGGAAGGGAGGAGGGTGTGGAGGGGAAGGGGAGGGTGTGGAGGGAAGGGAGGGGTGTGGAGGGAAGGGAGGGGTGTGTGTGGAGGGGAAGGGGGGTGTGGAGGGAAAGGGGGGTGTGGAGGGGGGAGGGAGGTGTGGAGAGGGGAGGAGGGGTGTGGAGGGAAGGGGAGGGTGTGGAGGGAAGGGGAGGGGGTGTGGAGGGAAGGGAGGGGGTGTGGAGGGAGGGGGTGTGGAGGGAAAGGGAGGGGTGTGTGGAGGGAAGGTGTGGAGGGAAGGGAGGGGTGTGGAGGGAAGGGGGTGTGGAGGGAAGGGGGGTGTGGAGGGGGAAGGGAGGGTGTGGAGGGGAAGGGAGGGTGTGGAGGAAGGGAGGGGTGTGGAGGAAGGGGGGTGTGGAGGGGGAGGGAGGGGTGTGGAGGGGTGTGGAGGGGAAGGGGGGTGTGGAGGGGGAAGGGGAGGGGTGTGGAGGGGAAGGGGAGGGGGTGTGGAGGGAAGGGGAGGGTGTGGAAGGGAGGGTGTGGCGGGGAAGGGAGGGGTGTGGAGGGAAGGGAGGGGTGTGGAGGGTAGGATGAAGGGAATCACTGTCTTGTCTGAAGGGGTCATGACCTACCCTCACGTCGCGCCGGGTCAAGGGAGGGTCAGAGAGAGAGAGAGAGAGAGAGAGAGAGAGGATGTAAGAGAGTGCTCAATAAACTAGCCCCCACGATGCATAGGGGCAAATTTGAAATCTGAGAGAAAGAGAGACAGGTGGACAGAGCCATTGACAGA